>NW_021391528.1:83029-120836 GCF_001605985.2 Dendrobium catenatum
CAGGAGCGGATACGAGGACACAGCAGAGATGATGCCTGCAGCTAGTACCAGAGAGGTTGGCGACAGGTTTGCATGGACATTGGGAGATTTTTTTTTAGAATGCCATACATTTAATGTTGCTACATCGCCTGCCTACTTCAGTATGCTGCGGTCTGTAGGGTTGTATGGGAGAGGGTTGAAGGCACCTTCCATGTATGAGTTGCAACATGAATTTTAAAGGAGTTGCAGAACACAGAGCGGAGCATTGATGAGATTAAAAGACATGGATTGAGACTGTGTGACCATTATGTCAGATAGATGGTCCGACATGAAGAGACAGAGCTTGATTAACATCCTTGTCAACAATCCCTACGGCACGGTATTTTTACGATTAGTTGAAGCTTCAGATGAGGTGAAAAATGCTACATTCATTTTCAATTTACTTATGGGGTATGAGGAGATTGGGGAGCAATTGGTTGTCTAGGTAGTGCCTGATAATGCAGTGCATACAAAGCAGCTGGTCAGATTTGATGGAGAAGAGGACACACCTATATTGGACCACCTGCACAGCACATTGTATCGATCTCATTTTGGAGGATCTTGGTGACTTACCTCAACACAAGAGTGCTCTTTCTACGAGCGAAGAAGAATTACAAGTTTATCTACAATCACTCATGGGTCTTAAGCTTGGATGAGAAAGTATTCAAAGAAGAAATCATTCGCCCTGCAACCACTAGGTATTGTTCTTAACTTTGTGCACTGCAAATCATTATTGCAATTTGTACTGTATGTTTTTAGTTCTTACATTTGTGCACTGTAAATCTATAGTTTTGTCACATCCTATTTGACACTGCAGACCTGATGGAAGTGAGACAACCTTTGGAAGCAATGTTTACATCAACTAAATGGCTTAACTCTTTGGGGGAAGAAAAGTGAGGGAAGAAAATAAAAGAAAGATTATTCTGAATGATACATTTTGGGCTACTATGACCATGCCATATTGAGCACGAGACCCTTAGTGCAAGTACTACGCTTAGTGGATGCATAGAAGAAACCAGCTATGGTTTATTTAAAATGCTATGGATGAGGCCAAGGAGTTGATTGCACACACTTAGGAGAGATGAGGCAAGTTATAGGGAGATTTGGGATATCATTGATGGCTCGGGGAGGTGCAGTTACACCGTCATCTACATTACAGCGGCATATTATCTCAATCATCAATTTCAATATTCAGAGAAAAATCTTCAAACCCGGAGGTGAAGCTTGATCTGTATCATTGTATGGAAAGACTAATACCGTAGCAGGCAGATAGGGAGCTTGCAGATTTACAAACTTGTTCTATTCCGGAATAAATAGTTTTTGGTCTGAATGCAGCAAAAGCAACCATTGCCAAACGGTGTCCATGATATATATTTTGGTAAATGCAAGACACTATTCAGTTCTGATTAATTTTTTCTTCTTGAAAACAGTTGAATGGGGATCCAATTTGGTGATTCCACCCCTGAGTAACAGAGTTTTGATGTAAGAGTGTTGGCCTCACTTGTTCTTCTTCTGGGTGTGAGAAACTGGAGTACATATAGTCAAGTGCAAATAAAGAAAAGAAATCGGCTATCAACACTCTGAATGAACTACCTCGTATATATTGCACAATAAGAGTTAAGAGAAATGAGTTGAGGAATAAGGGTTAAGGTGATGAGGACCCGTTGGTGTGTGATATGTGTCATCTGATAATGAGTGGTCATAGATGATGAGACAAATTTGCCATTATCAGACTTACACCTAGAAGATCAAGTGTGGATTCTTGAGGGGCGAAGCAATCAGTGACACTCACTAGACCACACACACACATCCCTACTCTACAGCACAACAATCAAGTAAAGGTATTCCACACTTTTATATGCTATGCATTATATTTATATCATGAGCAATAACAATAATGATCTTTTCTATTGAACAGAAAGAGAAAAGTGAGTCATATTGAAGATGATGATGATTACATTCATAGATCAATTGGAGAAGAAGATTCCCTTGAAAACCCATTTATGATGATATGATTGCATTTATATGTTTTTGTACTTTGGAGTTTGTAAACTAATATTTTGTGATTTTGTACTTTGGACATGATTTATATGCATCTACTTTCTTACTTTCCATTATTTTCATATATCATTTAGATGTTTTATTGTAAGATATAATATTGCTATTATTTCCTGCTAAAACCCTTAATTTTCATTTACGCAATTCTGTGTCCGTGAGGCTTACGCCTCAGACCGCCTGAGCTTAATTACGCAATTTTAAACCTTGAGCATCTCTATGTTTTTTTTTTTTAAATGGCTTATTACCTTTGGATTATTAAATGGATCATTAAAAAAATTGATAGCATTAGAAGGAACTTTTTCTAAAAAAGGTTGAGTCTAATACTGCTCTTTAAATCATCAATTAGAAGAATTTATTTTAAAAAAAGATAAAAGAAGCCTTGTATCAAAGAACCTTAAAGTGTGAATTTCTCTTCTTCGGTGAATTGATTCGCAAGGCTTGACAAAGTAAAAACTAACAATAATTCTTTATGTTAGCTTTATTATCATGAAAAGTATTTTAATAACTCACCCCATTGAACTTTCTTGACTAGTAATGCATCACATCAATCCAATTTCATTAAAGAAGGTTTATAAATCTTTTCATGCCTTTCAACAAAATATATCTTAGAAATTTTATGAAAATGAAAAAAAAAAATTTTTGAAGGATAAAATTGACCTTGATTGCCCAACTTGACTATCTAACTCAAAGATCTGTATTGTTTTTCCTATGATTTTAACGATTCAATTGCTTATTTATATTTAGTGGTAATGGTTGGCATTAGCTTAGGAGAAGTGTCGCTCCTTTTCATTTAAGTGATTGTAAGAAGCTTTTTTACCTTACATCAATCAATTCAACTGACCTCAAAGAATGACACTCCATATTGACTTTCAACGTCTGTTAGTATATTGTCAGTCAGTCGTTTTACTTATCCTGTTTTTTTTTTTTTTTTTTTTCTCTGTGAGGGGGAGGGGGGGGGGGGGGGGGGGGTGCCTGTTCTTACACACTCTTGCCCTTGGATATGGAAATATATTGGTCCTCTCAAAGTAAGATTCTTATTTGGTCTCTTTATATAAGGAAAATCCCCAGTAAAATCTCTTTCAATCAAAGGGAATGTCACCTCTACTTTCTGATAGTCGTCACTAACAAATTGGAAAAAAGACTTGCATATTTTTTTTGGTTGTACGTCGTCAATATCAAATATTTGGAAGTGACACTATAATCAATTTAATATACCCTTGCCCACTATTGACTTGGATCTAGCTTTTATTTCCTGGATCGAAAAAACTTCCAAGATATTTGGGATGCCTTCTTTTGCTTTTCCAATGAGTAGAACTAGTGCAAAAAGAAAGAAAGATGATTTATAAACAATAAAAATGAAAAGTCCCTCAAGATCAATATTATCAATCTTGATTACTTCTAGATCAATAACATCAATGATGAGAAGTTGATCAAAATCAACACGCTGCTCCCTACAAATAGCATGTCTCTTTAGGCTTTGCAAATTACATGTAAACTTTGTTGTTAATCAACGATAATGGTTTGCACAACTATTTAACAAAAAGAACTCTAGCTTATGCAAATCTTTTTGCACAATTTCTAATCATGCTATCTGATCTATCATTTTCCTTATTGTTTTCACAGTAATTTTATATAGAAATCATAAACCTAATCATATGAGGATAAAAAAGCCACATGACCAGTCTATATATAACTTTTTATTTTGAAAAAGATAAAATCAATGCAACAAATGTTTATATGTACCTGCACATGTGTAACAAATATAATCTAAATGATTACATGTGAGGTATTCCACATTTTTATTCTACTTTCATCTTACAACAATAATAGAGATGATGATACATAAATTAAAGCAAAGCACAGCACAACTTCAAAGAAAAATAAAAATGACAACCAATCATTGTTGAAAATCACAAATTATATATATTAACTTAATTAAAGTAGTTTATGGATCATTAAATCATTAAAATTTTAGGAAAAGCCAAATTAGGTTTGAACAATGCAACGGACAACTAGGGGGTGTCAATATTTAACCCGACCAAAAACCTGACCCGAAAAAATTTGAGTTCAGATTTCTGACCCATTTTTAAAATCGGGTATGCTACGGGTGACCCGAAAACCCGAAGTTGACTAGGATCCCGCCCACAACGCGTCACTCTCGCATCCTGCACCAGCGCACCTGCGGCCAACCTCGCCCGCGCTTGACCACACGTCCCACACCCTGCCTCGCCCACGCACGATACCAGCCCTCGCATGTGCACCCGGCCAGCCTCGCCCGCGCTAAACTCAATATACCACACCCGCGCTCTGCCACACCCATGCTCGACCCCATGCCCTGCAACCCGCGCTCACTCACCTACTCTGCGCCAAGGTCAGTGTGTCGGGTCTAGTCGACTAGAGTTTGGGGCGAATCGGGTTTGGTTTCGGATTTTTGACCCGTTTCCAGAATTTGGTCGGGTTCAGATAGGGTCAAATAATAACGGGTCATTTTTGGGTTGGATCCGAACCCGACCCAAAAACTCATTTTGACACCCCTACGAACAACTTAACTGAACCAAGAAGAATGTAGTTTCTAACATTAATTTCAATCTTCTTTCACCTAAAAATTCAATGATGAGAGGCTTATAAAAATTATAAACAAGTCGGCATCCCACTTTTGAGGATACACAGAAGAATAACTTCTAAATATCATCAATCATTTCAGTAATAACAATTTATGCAAAGATATGGAACATTGAAAATACAAACAAATTAGCTATCAAAACATGTCCAACATGGAAAGGAGCGCAAGTCGAGATAGCCCAAGTACATATAAAAAGAGTCAATCGGTTGTTTTGGAATAATTTTTTATTTTCTTCTAAAAGCATATGTTAATGAGAAAATAAAATAAGTTACTTATTTTTTATATTTAAAAACTAATTAAAATGTTTTAAAAAATATTCAAAGTAACGTAGGATTTTTTTTTTTCAAAATAGTTTTTTTTTTCCAATCCTAATAGCACTTCTGACTCTACATCCCAATGGCACTTTTGACTCGCACTCACGAAGGAACTTCGGACTCATAAGCTTGGTGGGCACCTTCAAGTTCCAACTTCCGATCCAAGCAACACTTCTAACTCTTGATCTTTATTATGGTATTGATTATCAATTCCGGCAAAAGAATTTTGATTCTCAATGCAGACAATAGTTCTGATGGGTGCGGGAAAGAAAATTTCGTAGTGAGCCCAGCAATAGAGCAAGTATGAATCATCGCCTGATGTGGAAGCAATTAAAAGATCTAGATGCTATAAAACATACTAGAAAGATCTAGGAAGATCCAGTGCACAAGTTTTCTTCCAACCAAAATTTTTAAGGGAAGCGATATCAGGAGTTGTAAAAAGAGTAGACGTTAGAATAATATATGCCACAACCACCACAACATGCAATGCTTTGGTTGACATCCAAATTGAAAGCATATGTGTTTGACAACACGCACAACAAAAGTCAACTTTAGATTTAGAATAAGATTGACATGTGATGACGGAGCTTTGGATCTGAAAGCGGAGCATATAGGGAGGATGAACCTGACAAAATATCACTGCTGTTGTGATAGCCTACAATATCTGTCGGAGAAGAGGGATGTTCATAAGCAGATAATGACTCTGAAGCGGAAGCAATTAATTAACTAAGGCTATCTCAAAATTATGCCCAAAATTAGGAGCAGTTGGAGCAAGAAGTGTGATTCATCATTCATGCCGACACCCAAGACAATGACGTCAGGGATAGAACTCAAATGGGGATTGGTGAACGTAGAGAGGTTTTCTCAATGACGTGGTAGTTCTCACATTTAAGTGCATATTATTAGTATGTTTTTTTAATAATTATGTATAAGCATATATTAAAAAAAATTTACTTCATATTAGAACATAATTTAAAAATAAAACAAAAGATAAAAGTGATTCCAAGTGGACCCTAACTAAACTAAAACTGTCAGGCTAGGTTAATTGATAATGTCATGATAAAAATATCATTAAGTTCTTCTAAACCCATAAAATAAAGATAATTTAAAATTTTCATAAGCAAGACCATGGATCTTAGGCTTCGTTTGGGATGGCTTTTTTATTGCTTTCTAAAACGGAGTTTTAGTATAATTTTTTTTTATTTTTGTATTAAAACTCCATTTTAGAAAGCGGTAAAAAAGCCGTCCCAAACGAAGCCTTAATTGTAAATAGCATGGTGCAATTTATAAAATTAAGACAAATAAACTAGAAAATAACATAGAGATTGTTGCAATAAACAAGAACTTTGACTGTATAACTCCTTAAAAGGAAAAACACGACCAATGAAGAAAAAAAAGACCAAAATATCCCTCAACTTTTTGTGAGGGACTAAAATAGTCTCCAACTCTTTCGAGGGACCAATTTGATCCCTCGTCTCCTTAAAAAGGGATATTTTTAATCCTAACATCAATTTTTTTGGGTTAATGATGTTAAAACATGAGGTATTTTGATCATTTTTAACTAAATTATTTATTAAATATAATTTTCAAGTTATACTATTTTTAAAAATTTATATATTAAACATTTTTTCATAAAACAATTATTAATAATTCAAGTCTATAATGATCCTAAATTAAAATTAGAATTACTAATAATTTTTAAATTAAAAATTAGAATTATTACTAAATTTGTTTCTTAAAGAAATGTTTAATAAAAATTTAAACAAAAATTACTACTACTTAAAATTTATATTTAATAAATAATTTAATTAAAAAATAACTAGAATACCCCTTGATTTTATACCGTTAATCCCAAAATTTGAAGTTAGGATAAAAAACTAATTTTTAAATAGTTGAGGTACCAAATTGGTCACTCAAAAGAGTTGGAGATCATTTTGGTCCCTCACAAAGAGTTGAGGGACCATTTTTTAACCTTTTCTCTAAAACGACAAGCATGAAGCTCAAAACCATAAAATCATTAGGAATATGTTAGACCGGTTCAGTCGGTCCAACGGAACCTGCTTACGTGAACAGAGGCGGAAATGTCCACCTCCTATACGTGTCGAGCGCACTCCCAGGCGTGCGTAAGCCATTTAGGCAGGATTTTTGAAGGAATTAGGAGGGAAATTGAATGCAGGGACTGTTTAGGGATTTCCTTTTGATTTGTACGCATTACATAGTTTGTTTTCCTAGGGAAATGGCATCTTGAATTTGGCTGAAAGTTGAGATCTCTTAGATTTAGATTGTTTTTTTTTTGCTCTAGCAGCATCTAGAGATTTGGGAGAGATCAATCCTCCTCCCGAATAAAGGATCAATTGTATCATGCTATTTTTTGTCTCCCTTTCATCAAATAATACAAATTATCTACTATTTTGTGGTTTTGTGCGGATTTTTGTGGAGAATGCTCGTTGTTTTCCGAAGATTGATAGGAAATACTTAGAGATTTACAAGTGTTTCCTATCAAATTTGTATCATAGCTATTTTAGGGACCTTTCGTGGGCTGTTTTGGTGAATTTCAGCGGCTGTTCTTAGGCTTTTGAAGAAAAACGTTGATGTTTTTGAAGGTCGAAGTCTAAATTTTTATTTCTACGAAAATTCAGGCATCAATGGCGGCCAAGAAAATGGATGTGTTGGAGGAATATCTCGAAGTGGAGATTGGACAAATGAAATCTGAAATTTCATATCTCCAAACTCAAAGTTTCAGATTTAAAAAATGATGTTTCAGCCATCCATGATAAATTCAATTCGAAATTTTTCATCCTGAAGGAGATGTTGAAGAAAGTGCTGAAGGGCCAAACCAAAATATCGTCGTCGGAGGTAAGGGAAGGCGATGACAGCCACAGAAGTGGAGAAAATCCGAAGCATATCAGATGAAAGGAAGATCAAGAGGTGGAGATTTTGAACGGTACAGAAAAAAGGCCTCCCCTAGGGAGGAGTCCGACAGAGGGTATGTGGGGAGGCGTGAGGGGGTTGAACATGAGTGGAAGGGTGCTGAATTTGAAAGGGAAAGATAGAATTTTGACCAAAGGAGGGTTGAATTGGAAAGAGGAGCTTTTGATGATCCAAGGGGTGCTGAATTTGAAAGAAGGTGGGAATTTGATGAAACGCTTAGGTATGAACGTAGAAGGAATGATTGAGACAATTGGGGGGAACCACCCCCTTAGGGAATGGGAAATTATTGAGGGAACAGAAGGAACGGAGGCAATCCGAGAGTGAGAAAATTGAATATGACAATCTTTGAGGGGGAGGATGCGCACGGGTAGATCTACAGGGTTGAAAGATATTTCGTTGTCAATGGGTTGACGGAGGAGGAGAGACTGACAGCAACATGCCTATGTTTGGAAGGGAAAGCTTTGGCTTGATACCAATGGAGGGATATGCGAAGACTCATATGGAGTTGGAGGGAGTTCAAGGATTGTTTAATAGAACATTTTCGAACCGGCAGGGAAGGAGACTTCTACGAGCAATTTTTTGCCTTGTCTCGGGATGGTTCAATGATAGAGTACCAGGAGAGGTTCGAGTACCTTGTTAGCCCTGATTGGACCGCCTTTCTGAGACAGTGCTAGAGGGGAACTTCATGAAGGGATTGACACCAGAGATCCGGGCAACGGTTAGAGTAATGAAGCCTCGTGACTTGGGAGAGGCTATGGAGCTAGCTCAATTAGTAGAGGATCAGAGGCACTTATAGAGATAAGAGGCAGCAGCTCAGAAGGCTCATACAAGATGACCACCACCTTATTGAAATCAAAGGAGCCAACACCGGATACTCTTCGGGGGACTTTGAATGAAAAGACTGTAAAAGGAAGACTTGGGGACAACTTCAAGAAGCTCACAGAGACGAAATTACAGAAGAGGGCGAAAGGGTTCTATTTCAGATGTGACGAGAAGTATACGTCGGGGCACCGATGTAAGGACCGAACTCTTCAGGTTCTTACCGTTTGTGATGAAGAAGGAATGGAGGGTGTCGTCTTTCCACCTTGCAAACAAGGATAGATCTTTGGGAGGATAGTATTGTTAAACCGGTCCATTAACCGGTCCAACAAGACTGGCTTATGTGAACAGAGGCGGAAATGTCCATCTCATGTACACGTCGAACGCATACTCGGGCATGCGTGAGCCGTTTAGGAAGGATTTTTTAAGGAGTTAGAAGGGGAATTTGAATGAGAGACTATTTAGGGATTTCCTTTTGATTTGTATGCATTAAATAGTTTGTTTTCCTAGAGATAGGGCATCTTGAATTTGGCTGAAATTTGAGATATCTTAGATTTAGGCTTTTTTTGGGCTCTAGTGGCGTCTAGAGATTTGGGAGAGATCGATCCTCCTCTCGAATAGAGGATCAATTGTATCTTGCTATTTTCCATTTCCCTTTCATCAAATAATACATATTATTTACTGTTTTCGTGGTTTTGTGTGGATTTTTGTGGAGAATTCTTGTTGTTTTCCAAAGATTGATAGGAAATATTTGAGATCTACAAGTGTTTCCTATCAGAATACCATGACATCACCAAAATGAAAAATATAATTGGCATCACTATAACTAATGGATCCCATACACAAGTTTTTCAAGCATTTAAATTTGAAAAGTTTGAGACATTATTTCAACATTGAGAAAGAAAATGAAACAATAAATAAGTTACCTTTACAAGACTAGAGGGACCATGTGAAACAAGTTCTTCAAGGGATTCCACCTTGTCTAAAGGTAAAGAGCTATAAAGTTCATCAACATCACTAAACTCATCAGGATCCTCCTATTAGTTAAGGAAAAAAAATGAAAGCTCATGTTAGTAGAAGAAAAGCTTCAATTAAGATATATCAAAAATCAAATGACTTGCTAACAAGCATACCTGATTACGCTCCACATAGTCTTCTATAAAATCTCTAACATCATTTACCTGCTCAGGACTTAGCTCATCATTATCGAGTAGCCTCAAAATTAACTCCAACTTCATTATATGAGCCTTATGCCTAGCAATGGATGTCTCCAAATGTGCCTAAAAATTAAAGTAGCACTAAAAAATTAAACTATATGATATTTCAAAAAAATTACAAACAGTAACAATTGATGCCCATGATTAGAGATAGAACTTGTACCAGCCGAGGAGGCCTAGCCTTTCCCTTCTTAACAGACAGTCCCTCTATCTCAGCTTCAAAGTTATCAATTTGACTCTCCAAATCCCCAACCTATAATTTAGAAAATAAATTACCATACAGGAAAAACAAGAAATTGAATAATTTGTTAGATTAAATGTAAAATAAATCATGAAAAAAAAAGAACATGAATCTACATGTTTTGACCTAAAATGATGTGAAACCACTGATAAGAAGGCCATATAGAGATATTCAATTTTGCAATTAAGATTATCAAGAAATGCTCAGCATCAATTGTAATAGGTCTACAATTGATTGATATTTTATAAAAAGTAGGATCTTTATCATCATTAACCACATTCCAATTACTAGGAGTCAACTTTATGAATCATCCTCCATTTATTCATGTTGAGTACTATATTAGATGTTAACTTAATTTAGTCATGCTACATTTGCTCTATTCCTTCCTAATTCTTTTGCATTAATTCTATCTACTTACGTTAGTGATGCATCTCTCATCCTACCATGCAGATGCCAAAAACTACCTAATCTATTTCTCACTGCATATCTTCAATATCTGTTAGTCCATCCATCCATATAATATAATCATTAGAGTAGACGATAATGTTGCAAAACAGCAACGTCAATATCCCTAGCCATGAATCATGTCATCCCGTTTGTCAATTTTGTCTGTATTTTTGTATTCGTCATATAATTATTCCATCTTTAATTGACATTTTGTTATTTGTTGTCAAATTAAATTATCCAAAAATTTATGGATACAGTTAAAAATAGTAGGACTAGGGTTGTTATTGAAGATGGTTGATAATGAAATAAAGTTATGGTCGCTCTTTGGCATTTTTGTTGGGTATCACCTTTTCTCCCTTTCTCCTAACAATGTGGTTCTTTCTTTCTCTTTAAACTATAGCCTGATGCGGACATCCGACGGTGGACGACATTCAAAGGAATAGTCGAAGATCGACGGCCAAGATCACTCTGTTTTATTTTAGTTTATTAATTGTATTTTGATTTAATTTTACAATTTTCCCTTTTTACTTTTTTATTTAAGAGTCTTATCTTATGTAAGCTCAAGGGGCAAATGTATCTTTTAATTTCTTTTGAGGCCTATATATAGATGCCCCTTCTCTTGTATTAGGCATGATGGAATTATAATAAAAATTTGTGTTCTGCACTTGTGTTCTTTTGGGAGGACGATAGTGAGATTTCTATGGGAAGGAATCGGAATTTTCACCAGCCGCAGGATGGATCCGAACTCGTGGCTTGAAGTCCCTTGTAGAAGGGCAACGTATCACCCGAAAGTCTTCGAAAGAGCCCAAGGCTCGCAGTTTTGTCTTCTTTTCTTTTTATTATTCTCCTTATTTTCCTAACCGCCACTTCCCCATCTCTCTTTATCATATTGGCCGAAAACTCCACCCAAACCCTAGGCCAAAAGACACCCAACCGCCAATCCAATCCCCTTCCCAAAGCCGCTGGCCATCATCCATCCCTTGGCTCCAAAATTCAAAATCTAGCATTCAAATCATTTCCTAAATTAGCTCCCTTTAATTTTGGAAACTATTTAAATTCATATTCAATTGAATTTGAATTTGAATTTTACTTCCTAAATGAGGAAAACTATTTTAGGGAAGTCCCTCAAATCATGCAATTTTGAATTTTAAATAGGAGTTGATTTAAATCCACTTTCCTAATTTAAGATTCTAAAAATAGTCACATTTAACCCCTCATATCAATCACCCATAATCATACTACCCGCCGGCCCTACCCCCCTTCCTATTTCATCTTTCCCTCCACTTTTCAAATTGATTATTGAAGGCATTCCTTATTCGATGCATCTTATGTTTGGAAAGTTTTTAAATTCAAATTTAAGTTAATTTGAATTTGAAATTCTTTCTTTAAAAAAATAGGATGAATTATATTAGGAGACTTTCCTTAATTCTCCCAATTTAAATTTAATTAACGACCTGTCATAATTACCCTTTCCTTATCTTAATAAATTCAAGTTGGAAATTCCTTAAGTCCACATTCATCGTATGTGGACACATTCATCATATGTGGACACATTCAACGTATGTGGACGCCTTCCCTTTTTTCCTTCTTTTGGCCGACCCCCTCCGTTCTACATCATAGCCACTACCATTAATGAATGGATTTATCACTTCTAAATTTATTATCTCAATTTACCTCCCGAGTTTTTTTCTACATCAATTTCTTCCATTCTAAACAATCAAAATATCACAAGTCTGCATTCACTACTTTCATCGCCTCACTTATATTAATTAGGATCAGATCCTAAGTTCCTGAATCAAGAAGTTATTGATGAAAGAGTTAAGGTGCTTTGATTTGCATATTCGAGAAGAGTGTGGCAGCAACCTCTCTTCATTAGGACTCTTTAAGCAATTAGCTTCTTCAATACACCCTCAATTCTTAAACTTCCAATCAATTATTTTACTCTTAAACAAAACCCCATCCAAAATAAACATAAAACTCAATTCAAAAACCTCAAAACCGACTTCAATGAAAATCAGCTTCTATGATATGTGAATACCCATTCCTCGGTTCCACCATCACACCCATCTTTTGCTCATAATAATGACGCTCCCTACAAGATTCAAGAAGTCTCCATTCATCTAATCCCCCCTCCCTCTAACTTATAAAACTAAACTTTAAAAAAAAAAAAATCTCATTCAATTTAACATTTGAATCTATAACCAATTATACACAAATCTAAACAGCATACCAAAATTTCCTACCTAACCCTTCTTTATATTTAAAACTTCTAGCAACCTAATATCAATATTTTCAACTTCTGCATGATACTAAACAAACTTCCCATCCAAAATTCAAATCTAAAAAAAAACAAATAAAACTTCACTCTACCGTTCTCCGATCCTACCATGAAAAATCACACACTTCCTTCCCCTTACATGCAAAATAAAGTACACTCCTTCGTCCATTGATACTTTCCAAACTAGTGCTTTCCTATTAAGAAAGGAACAACCATAAGACTCACGATATATATATATATATATATAACTGAACTCCAAATAGCCAATTCCAACTAAATGGAGGATGATTCATAAAGTTGACTAATTCCAATTAAATACAGCCAAACCAATTAAATCAAGAAAAACTTATCCAATTTAATTTGCTCATGGGCTTCTTGAAGTTTTGATACAAAAAGAAAAACTTAATAGTAAATTTAATTTGCTAATACTTTGGCGAGAAGCACACACTGAAGACTTCAAGATGTAATGTATCAATTAACTAAATAAAGCCCATGAGCTATGTTAGAACAACATTAACCTAATGTTCGAAAATGTCATGCACCATTATATTAATAATAACCATCCTGAAACAAGTCATCAAGACAACATAATAAAGATTGACACAATGAATCCACCCAAAATGTTTAAATATATCACAAGCATAACATAACATTGCATATCCAGTGCATCCCAATTATCAAAAGTATAAAAGAAAGATTATGACTAATTGTGTAAAAATATTAACAGAAAAATAATAGAAAGTACATTAAAGCAGTCCAATAATATATTATAAGATAAAACTTGGATATGACTCATATGAGTAAATAAAACTTTCCCATATTGTTTCTATCAATGCTTACTACAATATATACTGAACAAAAACTAATAAGGGGGGGGGGGGGGGGGGGGGGGGGGTGTTGCTAAGCATACCACATTGTTCAGCCAATCCCGTGTTTCTGCTTTGGCCTTCTCTCTGGGATCCTATCAAATAATAATAAAAGGTTTATGAGGCAACATCCTTAAATACAGGATGCTGATAGCCAACATGCTCCTTAAAATAGCATTCAACTATTAAAAAAGTCAAACAGTAAGCAGATCAGCGAGAAAAAGAATAATTAGTACATGAACAAAAACTAGAGCATATATCTAAACATTAGAAGGATAGCTAAAGGAAATCATTAGTCAAATTCAAAATTGATACTCTGAAACACATTCGAAGAAGCAAAGGAATGATCTAGAAGAACACAACATTAGACGAGAACCAGCCCATTTACATTTTCAGACTCTTCACAAAGATGTAAATATACAGAGTTTGAAGAAAGGATGAAAAAGATATCAAGGTGAGGAGATCAAAGGGGAACCGGGGTTGACAGTGTTATCAAAAGAGGATATGAAAAATGCAACAAGGATAACAATCATGTTAAACTAGACAGAATGGTTCAAGAAGTTTCAGTATGTTAAGGTAGTTGTTAAAAAAACATGCTAAATACAGTATAGAACTAAATTGACAGTATGGCGCTAAACTGACAGTATAGCCTCAAAATTTAACATGTAAAGGAAGCTGTCTACACAGAATATTCAGCACAGTCAGAACAAAGAAAAGGAATAAAAGAAGAGGATTGCCAATATGGCAGTCATATCATCCTGACCTAACCCATTTACCATTTCACAAGAAACAACTGTTATCAAGTGAAGTTTACAAAAGGAACTAGATCATTTATATCAAATAGTTCAGCATTTCAAATTGGCTGGTAGGAGGCTCGGTGAGTAATGACAGACATAAGCCAGAACACAAAAAAAGATCCAACACCTTTTCTGAGTTGGGATGCTGTTCCGTTGGCCTTAATTTCCTGGTCCCTATTCTTATGCAGCCAAAACAGAGTTCATGGTAGGTGATGATGGGGGACACAACTATGGGACCACTCTGACAACAGAAATACTATCTACTAGGAGTTCAAGTACAACTAACATTTCACTTTATATGAATGGCCAAAGTAACGTATGGCAGACAAAAATGATAATTATTTTACACAAGAAAATGGAACATAAAGCAATATTTGCATCTGTAAAACAATCAAATAGAGAGAGATGTAACTGTGCTTCTCAACTACACAATAAGTGAGGCAATAGCAACTGGCACAAATGTAGCACAGGCCTTACAGTTTTTGGTTGTTGACCTAGACCCTCCTTAGAGAAGGCTTTTGTTTTGGTTTCCTTCTCACAGACCTTAAATCTTTCCATTTCACGCTCAATAAGCTTTCGAGCATCCATCAGAGCCTGCTCATAAGAGGCACTAACCTATGTCAAATATATCCAAAAATTGATTGTCAACCTCAGAATTACATCTTATGCCGCTACAGGAGAATATTATTAACTCTAAATCAGCTAATCAGGTTAAGCAGACAATGAAAAACAACATTGCTGATATAGCAGAATCTATAAACCCAAAAATACAGTAAAACTACTAGATCGTAGCTGTAATTCATGCTTAGAAACCGTAAATTGAAACATTATAAAAATAGAAAACCAAAAGTTGAGCAAGCCTGCAATGACATGTTCTCATGCGCCACAAGCTCTGTTGTTCAGTGATCTAATTGTGAAACGGTAATTTATTAAAAAAACAGAACCATGGAAAAACAAACAATAACTTAAACAAGTGAGAGATTTAAAGAAATGATACTAGCGAACAAGTATTCCAACTCATATTCTTATATTTAACCTCTATGATTTTACAGAAAGGAGAAGAGATTTCAAATAAAATAGATCAGAACATAGTAAAATATCAAAGGAATTACTTCATAATCACAAGAATTAGTAAGTGAAAATGTGTGTGCATAGGAGTGCCTAATCCTTGCATTGCATGTAATCACAAAAATTAATCAACTAATTAATTGAAATTTAATGTTTTTTTGTTCAATTATCAATTGAAGCAAATTCATATTAGAGATCACTGCACATGCTATGATCAAAATAAAACTATTAAAAAGTACAAAATATGTTTTATCAGGTATTTAGCATGAAAGTTAAAGATTTAATACTCACACTAGCATATGCTTCAAATTAAACATCTAGGTTCCAAGTTCAGTCATAAATTTAAATGAACTTTTTAAGAAAGAGTTTGAAGTATTGAATCATGAAGTTTTGGAGACTTGTTGAACTTTTATTGTGATTTGGAACTTATGCTTCAAATTAAACATCTAGGTTTGAAGTTCAGTCAAAAATTTACATGAATTTAAAATTTAAGAAAGAATTTAAAGTATTGAAACAGGTTTCATGACTTGTTGAACTATTCTTGTAATCTGGAACTTTAGTATTAATTAGCAGTTGTAATTTGGAACTTTGGCTGTGGTTAGTAGTTGACCAAATTTTGTTGGTTGATTATCATCAAGTGGCCAACCATATCAAAGCCATAAGCAAGTGAAATGCATGGATATGACCCAACATGTATGAACATGGCCTATAGCTAATTTTTTTCCATGCAAGACATGTTCAACACTGGTTTCCCGATGCAACACACATCCAATGAGATAAGAAATCACATGTATGAAGACCTCTAACAACAGAACCCACCTCATCAACAGTTCAAGATGCCACTCCATCTCAACTCCTCCATTACTTAGAACTGTTGGCTTCAATCCCCTTCTCCAATGAATTCCGATGCAATGATTTAAATAATCATAAATGGTTATAAGAAGGATATTTTGCTCATTAAATTTAAAGAAGTTTTTTTCTTCTATCTTTGAAGAAGCTTAATGGCCAAAACATTGGTTGGACGTGTGGTAGTGAAGACCACCTCAATCCTTTGGTGAGGATTGAGTTTTGTTTTCTTTTGTTTTAAATTCTTATAATTTCATTCCATCTAAATCTCTCAAATATTCACAAGCCAGCCATCACACATCACCCCTCTTCAACCTCTCTCTCTCCCTCTAAATCCAAGAATTGCCATTTCCGCTACACCTCCAAACCCAAAGTTGTTAAGCACTTTTGATTTTGGACCCTTCATCAAGCCCTAACCCCTCTTCCAAAACCCAAGGCCAATCCCTGCTCAATCGTCTCCCACAAACCTTAAATGTCCACCTCAAAGTCTCATCCTCCCATAGAAACCCAAAACAACAAATACTAATTTGTTTGTATCTTTCAATTTTATCACCACCATAAGACATAGCCCAACTCCACCACTTCAACCACCCTTCTCTCCTCATACAACCCATCACCAAGCCTCTAGAAAAAGTAGAGACACTTAAGGCAAAAGCCAATTATAACAATTAGCAACAATGAAAGGTGGAAAACTTATTTAGAAACTAGGGTGCGCTTAGGATAAATATGACAAAAATAAAGTATAAGATATGTAATTTTAGTGGGTGTGAATATTAATAATTATCAAATAATATTACTAAAAAATAAAGTAACCCATGAGTGATAATTTAAATATATTAGATCTATCATATCGAAAAATGGGAATATATGAGGATATCAACTCTAAATTTAAAGATATGAGATGAAAATGAAAAAAAAAAAAGCTCAAGAGAGTTATTTGATAAGAGGATATCATGAAAATAAGAAAAGGTGGATTTGTAGAAAACTAGGATAAATAAATTAAGGAACACTTATATTATAAAATAGTTGGTGTGACATCTAACGAAGATAAAGTAATTAAAATATAATTATATCATTTATACATGTACAATGAAAGGTAGAAAATGTAACCATTATACCTATAGATAAAATTAGTTTAAGAGGATTAGAAAGGATTTAGAATAGAGAAAAAGCAGACATGGTAATACAGGTATGAGTTATTTAAAATGAGCTGTGGAGAATAGGTTTAACTCCTCGGGTAATTAAAAAATGAATGGAAAATGAGAATTCATGAAACAGGCCCTAAAAAGTTGGTATAATGTTTATGGTGTTGGAGATCATTTAGCTAGAAAAACCATATAACTGAACCTTGACCTTCGCAAAATCACTTTGCAAGAGAATTTGCATACAACCTTATTTTTATAAATGGCCTGTGATTCCTTTTTGGATTTCAAAAAACTTTGTATTGATTTTAGTAGCTTGTTGGAAATAGCATTATGATAGATCCCTTAAAATTAAAAACACAAGTTTAACCCTCACTACAACAACAACAACAACATCAAGCCTTTATCCCACTACGTGGGGTCGGCTACATGAATCCTTTTTCTCCATTGTGTCCTATTAAAAGTCAAATTCTCGTTTAAATCTAATAAAGAAAGGTCATTCACAATATTTTCTAACCAAGTCTTTTTAGGTCTACCCCTACCTTTCTTAACATAAGTCAAATCTAATACCTCTACTCTCCTAACCGGGTCATCGCAAGGCCGCCATTTTATGTGACCAAACCATATAAGGCGACTTTCTCTAATCTTATCTTCTACTGGAGCTACTCCAACCTTTTCACGTATATGCTCATTTCGTATCCTATCTCTAAGGGTAAAGCCACTCATCCACCTGAGCATCCTCATCTCTGCCACACTTAACTTAGTATTATGCTTCTCTTTTAATGGCCAACATTCGGCACCATAAAGCATTGCAGGCCTCACTACCATCTTATAGAATTTTCCCTTAAGTTTGAGGGGTACATTTCTATCACATAACAAGCCCGATGCATTCCTCCACTTCAATCATCCAACTTGAATTCTGTTGATAATATCCCCATCTATTTCACCATCACTTTGAACAATTGATCCAAGATATCTAAAACGTGTACTCTTATTAATGACTTGATCGCCCAAAGTCACAATCCCTTCAGTAGGTCTATTACTACTAAAATTACACTCCATATATTTCGTTTTAGATCTACTCAAGCGAAAATCTTTAGACTCTAAGGTTAACCTCTATAATTCAAGTTTACCTTCAATTCCCTCTCTAGTCTTATCAACAAGAAGAATATCATCAGCAAAAAGCATACACCAAGGTACATCATCTTGCAAATGTCTAGTGAGAACATCCATGACTAAAGCAAATAGATATGGGCTTAAGGCTGATCCTTGATGTAACCCAACCGAAATAGGGAAATACTTGGTCAAACCACCTTGTGTTTGAACACATGTAATAGCTCCTGCATACATATCTTTAATGATTTGAATATAAGCATTATTGACTCCTTTCTTTTCAAGAACTCTCCATAGCACTTCTCTTGGAACTTTATCATATGCTTTTTCTAAATCAATAAATATCATATGTAGATCCTCCTTATTTTCTCTATATTTCTCCATCAAACCTCTTAATAAATGTATGGCTTCCATAGTCGACCTACCCGGCATGAATCCAAATTGATTTTGAGAAACATTAGTATCACGCCGCAACCTATGCTCCATAACTCGCTCCCATAGTTTTAAAGTATGACACATTAACTTAATACCTCTATAATTCGTGCAATCCTGTGCATCGCCTTTATTCTTAAAAATAGGAATTAACATACTCATTCTCCACTCATCTGGCATCTTTTTAGTCTTCAAAATAGTATTAAAAAGTTTAGTAAGCCATGAAATTCCTTCATCTCCTAAGCATTTCCACACCTCTATTGGGATATCATCAGGTC
Source organism: Dendrobium catenatum (assembly GCF_001605985.2). Classification (NCBI taxonomy): domain Eukaryota; kingdom Viridiplantae; phylum Streptophyta; class Magnoliopsida; order Asparagales; family Orchidaceae; genus Dendrobium; species Dendrobium catenatum. The sequence continues at coordinate 102,518 of NW_021391528.1, forward strand.
CAACAGCTTTTCCACCCTTCATTTTCTTTAAAGCCTCTCTAACTTCAGTTTTACTAATACGCCGATAAAAATAGAAATCTTTATTTTCATTTAGGGTGCTAAGGTCACTATAGTCAATCTTATTTTCACAATCTTCATTAAAAAGTTTAGCAAAATATCTCATCCATCTTTGTTGAATATCATCTTCTAAGAAAAGTATTTTTTGATCTTCATCTTTAATACACTTCACTTGAACTAAATCCTTACTACTCCTATCTCTTTGTTTGGCTAACTTATACATATATCTTTCTCCCTCCTTAGTATTTAATCTATTATATAAATCGCTAAAAGCTAATGTCTTTGCATCGCATATGGCTTTCTTAGCATCCTTACGAGCAACTTTATATATTTCCCAATTATCGGAATTTTTAAAATTAAACCAATTTTTATAACAAATCTTCTTATTTTTAATCTTTTCTTGCACAATTGGATTCCACCACCAACTATTTTTACTATTAGGAGCTTTTCCCTTTGATACTCCAAGGACATCTTTTGCAATATTCTTAATATCAGTAGCCACTTTTTCCCACATAATATTAGCATCCTCATGCACAGACAAAATCTTAAGATCTAAAATCTTATTTCCAAAAATATTTTTGTTAATATTCTTTAAATGCCCCCATTTAATCCTAGAAAATTGTTTTACTTTATTTTTTATTTTATGCCCCTTTATCTTAAAGTCCAAAACTAATAATCGATGTTGGGTACATAAATTTTCACTCGGAATAACTTTACAATCTTTGCAATCTAAACGATTTAATTTTCTAATAAGAAAATAGTCAATCTGGGTTGTACTACATCCATTTTTATAAGTGATGAGATGCTCATTCCTTTTCTTAAATAAGGTATTAGCAATTGAAAAATCATAAGCTAAACAAAAATCTAATATGGTCTTTCCACCTTCATTCGTCGTTCCAAATCCATGGCCACCATGAATGCTTTTAAAATCAACTACCTCTTTACCAACATGTCCATTTAAATCTCCTCCAATAAAAACTCTTTCTTCAAGAGGTATATTTTGTATTAATTTTTCTAAGTCATTCCAAAAATTTAATTTAGAACTCATATCCAAACCTACTTGAGGAGCATAAGCACTTATAATATTAACAATCTTATCATCAACAACAATCTTTAAAGCTATAATTCTATCTCCAATCCTATTAATTTTTATAACATTATCCTTTAAACTCTTATCTATAATGACACCTACACCATTTCTAGTACGACTCCTACCCGAATACCAAAGTTTAAATCCTAAACTATCGATTTCCTTGGCCTTCTCTCCAACCCACTTAGTTTCCTGAATGCATAAAATATTTAATTTCCTATGAATCATAATATCTATTAATTCCATTAATTTTCCTGTAAGGGAACCTATATTCCAAGTTCCTATCCTAATTTTAGTTTCATGGACTAGCTTCTTTGCCCACATTCGTACTTGATGTGGGAACTCTTGCCTATTTAACACTGCACCCGTGGGCCGGTGCAGCGGCCCTTGCACACTTGTCACTGTATTCAGGTCATACAGCGCGTCGCTTCAAGGGGACGCCCTAGCATTAACACAATTTCTTAAAGGATTCATGTCATTATTGTTCGACAAGTTTTACGCCGGCTGTCGACTACCTAACGCAACCCTCCACTTTTCTCATCCAGGACTTGGGACCTGGCAACGGCAGTGTTATAACCCTCACTAATTGATCAAATTAAATCAAACATCCATTGTATTACCAAAAAGGAGTGAGGAAACATCCACAAGTAGTACCTCACACCGCACTTAAGCTTTGTTTGGGGCGGCTTTCTTATTATTTTCTAAAAGATTTTTTTAGTAAAAAAATTAAAAAATTTATACTAAAAAAAATGCTTTAAGAAGAATAAAAAAGTTGTCCTAAATAAAGCATTAGTTTTGAGTAGATACCTAACTTAATGAAGAAAGGACAACTTTTAGTGATATGAAGAGTAATCCAAGTAGAACCTCTTAGTGACCAGCCAAGTAAGGAATTAAGATGGCATTTGGGTGTTTAATAAATCCTAGTAAGAATAGCTTTTTAATAAAAGTTTATAGTGATTCTACCATCATTTACTAACATACCTTGTCTTTAAAATTGGTATAAGAATATGTTCTTCTCTAGCCCTCAGTGTATAAGATATATGTAAAGAATATGTCAGTTTTTATCTACTCCTCATGGTATAAGGATATAAGTAAAGAATATATTAGTTCTTTATAGTCCTATGAGATAAAAAAGATCTAACAACTCCCCCTTGTTCATATTTTTTATCCTCATCATCCTCATAGGATAGCGTTTAATTATCTTCATAATGTTTGAAATTTCATGTTCTAATTTAAGGATGAAATGTTGATCCTATAATAGTAAAAATTCTATAAGAATATTAGTAAGATATATGTCCCCAATAATGGCACTTGAAGTGAATGGACTAACTAATAGGGGTGTCCCCAATAATGGCACTTGAAGTGAATGGACTAACTAACATGGGTTCTAGAAGTTGGTGTATCCTTAAGTGGAAAAGTGTTAGCCTTCGTTTATTTTTTTGCGAAGTTAATTGCTTTTATTCAAGGTTGCCTTAGAGTCGAGCAAAAGTTATGTTCTCATTAATAAAAGGATGATAATAACACCATCTCAAATCACCATAAGGTGTAGGGTGTGAGACTTCAGTGCATACAAGTTAGCTTCACACATAAATTCACCAAGTATTCAATAAACCTAGACACGAATATCCCAGGTAGATTATACTTGATGATAAAATCCTCAAATTTATTTGATTATTGTTGATGGTATGAATGCTTAGCATGGTTTTGGAGTTGGTAAATCATATCTTACTGTGTATAATTCTGATTTAATCTATATGTAATATCTTCCCAAGTTCTAATTCACTGTGCTCTTTGGCATTCAAGATCTTTAATGACTTCCAACCAAAAATTTTTTAGAACTTCAATCAATTTGGCATTTGCATACTTGATACTCTAATGGTCATTAATACAACCTCATTCAAAAAGATCCTCATATTTCAAAACCAATGATGCAAGATACAATATGATGGGGACATTAAGGCATGGAAGGTTTATCATAAAAGGGATCATAGATCGACGGCCACGATTGAGTTGTTATATTATTAGTTGTTATGTGTGTTGTATGTGATTTAATTTAGTTTGTGAACTTTCTTTTTTTCCTCACTTGAGGGAAATGTTATGTTGTAAGCCCAAAGGCATTTGCATCTTTTGTCTGTTATGTGGTGAAGCCTATACAGCTCTCTCCCCTGTACGGGATGGCGATTATTTTGAATGAATTCTGATTTCAGCCTTCTTCTCTCGTGTGAGAGTAAGTGTAGTGGAGTGAAGCCTTAGGAAAAGGAAAATGAAGTGCCCAACAGCCCATTAAGGTGAGCTCTTGGCTTTCCCCTTGTATCTCTTCCCCTTTCCCTCCTACTTCTTCCTCCATAGCCCCCGGTCAACACCCCCTCTTCATTCCCTCTCTCGGCCAGCCACCCCTTCCCCTTCCACCACCACCAACTCCCCATCCAAGTCCCCAATCCAAAATTTCCAAATCTGAAATTTTGACCTTTGGGATTCCAATTGGACCCCACATGTCTCTTGGAACTTTGAATTCATAAGTTACTCCACTCCTTTTTATTTTCAAAATTACTTGGGAATTGGAAAAGCCACAACCCCTTCCTTTTCCCCATGGTTGGGCCACTCTTGGAACTCTCCATGTTAATTAATGGGAAGTTGACCCATTAATTGCAAAGTTCATTTTAACTTTTCCCCTTTCCAAAACTACTTTTCCATTTTCTAGCCCCACCACTCTAATTAACCTCACACCATTCCTAATCTCCCCCAAATAGCAAAATTTGTGGCCTCCCTCATTCTTCCAAATTTTGGTCAGCATCTCGTCTTCTCCACTGTGAACCAAGACACAAGGAAGGCACTACGGAGCAACCCTTTGAAGATCAACTGGACGAGACCACACCACATCTGAAGGAAGCTTCTCTGCGACGCAAATAGCTAGGTCTTTCTACTCTTACTTCTATAGACATATTTGAAGTCCAATTCTCTATGGCATCACTATTTTCATGATAATTTAAATCCGCTAGCTTCTTAAATCATTGAGAGTATGGTTCTTGTGGTGACTAATCTATGTTAAAAGTTAGATTTTTTTTGCCAACCCATGTTAGCTAAGTTATTGATTTGATTTATCCTTCTTGAATTCTAGAACTATGGTTGTGGTTAATTGTTATTTGTGGATTGTCTTTCTTACTTATTTTGAAGCTTGTTTTATGCATCCCCGTGGTTAATAGCTTGCTGATTTTAAATTCAACTTGTGTTTAATTTCATAATGCAAGTCTTCACATGCTAGTACTACATCACAATATCCTTGAAAGTTGCATTTGCATCAATTTAAAAGAGCAAAAAATGTACAAGAGGGTACAAGCATATATAGAGACATCTATGTGAGTCAACCCTCAACAAAATTTAAAAAAAAAGGAGAGGAAAGAGCAATAAAAGAATTAATTCTTTCGATATCAAAAAACATATTGAAGTGATAGAAACTAGCACAAAAAGTGGCTCCTCAATTGTCAAGACGCACTATCCTAGCAATCTCACTTTCATCAAAAGATGAAAATCACAGCAATCTCGATCATGATATCTACAAGGTGGTGCTTCATATTCAAACTCATCACCAAAGCAATCAAGTCATCAATACTAACGACCACTAAATCCTATTGATTTAACCATATTCAGGATTTATAGTAAGTAAAATTTATCAAGTTGAGGCCATAAAGATGTTTTAAGATCATTATGATAGTATTGCCTAATGGGTGGATCATAAGATGAATGTTCAAATAATCTGGAGCTCTAGCTTTGTCATTTAGAATAGAAATATTAGCACGGGATGCAACCTCATTGAAATTGGTCTCATTTCATATAATTTTCCCATAATAAATAGGAAATTAACTTTTATAATCTTTTATCTGATATAATCAGTTAATATTCTAGCATTTCTACCCTTCAATTTAAGTCTACTCTATTTGACATAACTTGGCAAATAATCCAAAAAAGCGGCAAAGTTCATAATGCATTCTTATGCAATCAAGATGCAATAACAGGCAATAATGGTATGTGCCAACGCAACAATTAATTTAATTCTACATGCAAATGAAATGTGAAAGTAATTGCAAATTTAGGATTTTCAATTATTTGCAGAAACATATTTAATTTAAGTTTGGTGCATAAGATTTGAGAATAAATAGAAAGAAATCAGCTTCTAGTTCCTAAAGCAATTGGCACGTTAAGGATAATGATAAACAGCAAATAAGCAATCAAATTTCAACATTTTAATCTAATTTCTAAAGTGGGAGGTAAAACTTTCAGTTTTTAATGCACTCTCAACTCTATTAGAGTGGAGCACCTCCTCACAATGGCTTATGAGTTATGAGATAGGCAAGTGATGCAGTCAAGGCTAGCTATTCTATGTTTTTTTCACTTATGTTTTTTGCTCTCTTTCTCATGTGGTTTTTCATTTTCTCCTGTTGGCCCTCGGTCCCCTATTGGCCCTTCGGTTTCTTCAGCTGACAATTTGTTTTCCCTGTTGGCCGCTCGGTTTCCCTACTGCCCTTCGGTTTCTCCAACTGTTGGCTGCTCGTTTTAGGCTCCTAGCTAATTCCTATAACGGTGTTTTGACTTCTCATTATGTTGGCTATTTGGTTGAGTTCTATTGACTGCTAGGGTAGCTCATTTAGGAGAGCATTTGATGTCTTTTCCCCCTTCCTCTACTATATAATGCGGTTGATTTCCTTGTGAAAAAAAAAAAGATATTTGTGATGAATTTTTGGAATGTGAAACTTGTGGGTTTTTAGCTTGCGAGCTATTATCTTCTACCTTCCCTCTACTAATTCATCTTGAACTTCTATCTTCTTTTTATCTCTATGACTTTCAATCCACATTTATCCTTTTTCTCGAAACTATTGGAAGTTGTAAGTGATGTTGTTATGTGTTGTTTAATGTGAGTTTGAAGTGGTGTGTTATGTTCTATCGGTGTTTGTTGTTTTTATATTGAAAGGAAGTTTGTGATTTGTAGTCCTAGAACCAAGGTTGTTTTTAGGTTGCATCATTTTGATATCAGAGCTTTAGGTTGCATCTTTTGGAATCAAACCTTTAGGTTGTCGGGTGAAGCTTTATTTTTTTTTATTCTCTGGGTTTTTCTTTCTATTTTGGTACAAGTACCAATTCTTGTTATCAAGAATTACATCTTTCCAAAACTTCATCATCTGTGAACACTAAACATGAAGAATGTTGATTTGGCCTAATACAAAGTAATTAGGACTTGCAATTTGCTGACATCCAAAAATCATTCCAACAAGTTGATGTTCAATTTGCTTCCATTGGCTCATCCCTTCAACAAATCTATTCTTTTATGAATTTCACTGACAAGAAACTTGATAGTTTATGTAATGACCATCCACATCATCCACTCCATCAAGATACTTTCTCTTCCGTCATCATCCTTGGTTCCGCTGGCCAAATCCCTTCTCCACGAAGGTCACCTTCTCCGACAAGTTTCTCTTTTCTCACAGATCATCTATCATTATTCAATTTTACTTTACTCAAACAATCTCTACATTTATTTCAACCACCACAAGATTTACCTCAACCTCATACCATTTCTCAATATATTCATCTTCAATCCTTATCTCAACTATTTAACATTCGTCCTTATCATTCTCCACATTTTCAAAATAATGCCAATGGTACTTGGCGTGTTTGCATTAACTCTAAAGCCCTTAATATACTCACCATTAAAGATAAATTTACTATTCCAATAGTACATACATTTTTAGATGAATTAAATAGAGCTTTTTTTCTTAACTTCATTTTCATTATGCCTCTCAACGAGTTAGGACATATTCTAAAAATATTCATCAAACTTCATGATGGTCACTATGAATTTCTCCTTATGTTTTTTCCCCCGTCTACCTTTTTACAACTTCGCAGTCAAATTTTCTTGCAATGAAAATTAATTTTTTGGATGATGCTACAAGGAAAAATTTTGCAACCCTTTCTTCATCTTTACCTTCTCTCAACCTTGAGGACAAGATTTTTTCCATGACGATGGGAATGTTATACATCTACAATATATCTTTAGCTAAATAAAGACAAACTAAATAGTATATACATATGTAATAAGCACTAGTTTATTTTTTGTATTCTATTTTAAATTCTTGTTAAGTAGACCAATTATATATTGCAAATTTGGTCTCTATTGTAAACTTGGCCTACCCAAGCATTATAAATACACCTCTTATTGTAAGAAAAGGTTATGGAATGAATGATTTCTAGTTTCTACCTCTCTAGTCTCTCTTCTTACCCTTGTTCTTCCTTAAGGAATCCACACCTACTCAAAAGGTGTCTCCCCCTTCTTGATGTAGATCAAGAAAGCATAATAGATACTCAAGATATAATCCTATTTATAGCTTTAAAAGTAAGCAAAATTTACAAAACCGTGAAAATAAAAACTTATTTTGTCCCTAATATTTTCCTAAAACCATTAATGATTTGGAAACAATAATCCATGATTTTTCAATAAACAATATCTTCCGAATAACTCTCCAAACCTTTCAAATCATTCTGCCACAATTATTTATCTTACCATATATTTAGAAGCCATTCAATTGATTGCCAACAAATCCCTAAAATTTGCCAGAGAAGAAAAAAAAAGGCGTAATTCTACCTTCTTATCCTTTATCTCACTGGACTGTATCCAGGTCTTGATCTGATCTCGGTATCGCTGGAGCTTTTTTATCTCCTTCTTCAAATCCGCCTCAAATTTCTCCTTCTGGTTCGCATTCTCAGTGTCGTACACCTTCACATTCCCACAAACATACACACACAAAAAAAAAATATCAGAATGCTCCAAGAATGCATAAGATGGATGCAAAATCAAATCAGAGTCACGAAACGCGGCGAAACTATAAAACAGAGTTTGTGACAGACCTTGTTCCAGATGCTGTCAAAGACATCGACACCCTCCTGGACCTTCTTCAGGACCCGATCGATCTCACCCTGAAGCTTTCGGCTCGCTCCCATGGCGTAAAACGGATGAAGAAGATCCGATACCGCACTCGAGCATATACAGATACTGGGTTTAGGGTTTCGACCTCGGCCGGAATGCAAATGAGAGAGGAGAAGTGGTCTACTCTAATCCGCTTGATCTCGGACAAGTACAAATTAGTCTTCGGAACTAGTTGGATAATTGTTTTGAATTATTTATAAGGTAAATTTGTTTCATGTTATAATAAATATATTTTTTATATTTATATTTTAATGTCTCAGCATATTTTTATATGTTTTAATGTTGATATTGATCAAGCACGAATTTTGATGCAATTTTTAATTAGAAATTTTTATAACCAAAATCATGACCGTCCAAATTTTAATTTCATCAAACTTATTATAGAATCGCACACCTCAATGGGACAAAATTATTAACATCAAAAGTGAGCTAATCTAAGTCCAGTAACCCAAATCAAGCACACGAACCACAATTAAAATTTTTTGTATATTGATTAGGTGATTAAATATTCTCTAAATCTTGCATGCTTATAACTAAATTGAGATACCCCACAAGACAAATCCAACAAGCCCAATATTATTTAGTTTGGATATCATTAAGGCACGTAAATATTGAAAGAATGAAATACGATCAAGAAAATTAATATGGACCATATGATGAAGTGATTCAAATATTTTTGTATTTTTTTAGATATAACTGTAATGACCAAAAATTCTTAACATGAATTTATTTGAAACATCTGAAACTTCTGAATTGGAGTGTTGCAGCATTGTGCTATTTGGCATAGTGGCGCTAGGGGAGCAGCATTGGAGTGCTAGAATTCAACGCGATGGCGTTGAGCTCTCTATTTTATAGTAACTCTAGAATAAACATGCAACGCTAGGTGTCGAGTCTAGAGCGTCGCAATGTTGGGCACTTAAAAAACTTTTTTTTAATTGATTTATTTAGTATTAAATATCCCTCACTATCATATTCCCCCACCCTCATAATCATTGACTTGCCAGTTAAGAAAAGGAAAGAAAGAAGAACGAAATATAAGTGAGAGAAAAGTTATTCGGGCCTTTTTTTGTGGCTATGCTCTGAGACTTCTTTTGATGTAGTAGGTAACTCGAATCATACATTTATTTTCAATGATTTTATATTTGGTGAATTTAATCTCTCCCAAATTGATAAAAATATATTTTTTCTCTTAATTTACTAAACTTTCACAACGTAACTTTCTTATATATAATAAATATAATTCTTATGAGAATTTTGATTGTAATATTATTGAATTTCACCTAATAAATTGATAGTTGTAATAAGGATACTGATAGATATTTACAAACATATTTATATAGCATATTAATATGATCTATTGATATTACATACTGCTGTTGCGAATCTAGATTCAGAGATTATAATTTTGATGATAGCAAATATTTCTAACACTTCTATTTTCCTACGATTATCCTGCCTACTAACGTTTCAGGTCAATAAGGTCAATTGCAAATCAAGCCAGCTCAAGATTAGGTATATTAGGATTGAGTCAGTGTGTAAGCGTTAGTTAAGTGTTTTTTATCTTTTCTTAAGTCAAATGTAACAAAGTGGGTCCTGATGCTAAAGTAACCTTGCACACACACACACTCAAGGGAAAAATTTTGTCTATTTTTAGAGTTTTCTATTTTTGATCATATCATCCGGGATAATCCTAAATCATCCTGGACGTCAGTTAAAAATAGAAACCCTAATTAGAACATCCTGGTTAAGATAGCCAAAATTAAGCAAATCACCTTGGACAATATTATCATCATCCTAGACGATATTATCATCGTCCTGGACGATAGGCTCAAATCAGAAAGAATCAGCCGCCAACTCTTTTAGGCATGTTATTATTTTTGGACATTGTCTTGGACGATGCATAATAATTATGCCTAAATTAGTCAGACGATTAAGGAAAGCAATTAAGATTTGATTTATCGATCATATCGTCCTATATGATCACAGGATCGTCTGGGACGATCAGTTAAACAAATATTAGTTTCTTACTAGACGACCAGAATGATGTTCTGGACGATATGTATTGATTTGAACTAATCATTCGGGATGATCCCAAATTGTCCTAAATGATCATTTATTTTTTCTATCATCTGAACATGTAAAGTCTAGCCAAACAGAGCAATTGTCTGGACGACATTCAACATCTTGAACTCATCATACAGGATGATCGTGAAATCGTCCTAAATGATCAGTTATTTTTTCATCATTCGGACAGGTAAAGTCTGACCGAATAGAGAGATTGTCTCATCATCCTGGACGATCAGAACAAACAAACCTTCTAATTGTCCAGCCTCCCCTAGATCATCATGACTGATTGAGCTAAATTTGTATTGATCGTACATGACGATCCGTCAATCATCCTGGATGATATTTATCGATTAATTGCAATTTAGGGCAAATTTAAAGCACTTCTTTATTAGATCTCATGTTTACTCAAAAAGTAATATTTTTCTACTGTCCTGACCTGAGAGAGCTAAAAGGAGAGGGAGAGCTTAGGAGACAGAGATAAAGAGGATATTGTGAAGGGGAGTTTGTGAGGGTTTCACAAAGATTGCTCCAAGCAATGATCTGCGTCATCTTCTTCGGTCATCATCCCTGGTTCCTTGGAGATTCTAGAGAGGTCTACTTCAGCAATTGATCGAGGTACTTTGCCTTCTTTAGGAGGAAGCAAAAGGAGTTGGGTTCTCTGCCTACTTCAGGTGGAAGTAAAAGGAGTTGGGTTCTCTGCCTCACTAGGGTCGATGGAAAGGATTTTTTGTACCGGCTTCTCCGCCTTGCTGTGGGAGCAAAAGGAGAGTCACTAAGTTTAGTGCAATACCCGGAAGAAATGCTCCGGGGAGTGGACGTATGTCAAGTTGACATAACCACTATAAAATCTAGTGTGTTCTTTCTTATTATATTTCCGCATTTAATTTTCACAATTTATTTTCTGGTGAATGTTGGCTTGGTTTAAGATCGTGAATTTTATTTGAGAATTTTTAAAACACCAACACATCCCCCTTCCCCCTGTCTATATCATACCCTTTCATAAAAATTCATTGAGTCATATTCAGAAGACTTTTCATGGAGTGATATTGTCCTCACTATTAAAAGTAGGGGGACCAATATGCATAGTATTGAAATATATATATATATATATATATATATTGTAGTGGTTTTCACTGGAATAATCTCGAAGTACCACCGTTAGACCACTGGCTGACCACCATTATCTGAATATCACAGTTCGATCGTTGCCCGATATATTAAAATTTAAAAAAAAAACAATAATAATAAAATTGAAATAAATAGTTTTCCTTAAGGAGATTTGTCGTGCGCCTCAAGAGGTAGACCCCACAAAAAATAAAAATAAAAAAACAACAACAATATCAAGCTTGTATCATACTATGTGAGGTCAGCTAATTTTTAAACTAAATTATAAGAATATCATCAACAAAAAGCATGCACCCAGGAACATCCTCTTATAATTATATAGTAAGAACATTTATGACTAAAGCAAAAAGATATGGGCTTAAAGCTAATTCTTGATGTAATCTAATTGAAATAGGAAAATATTTGGTCAAACCACCTTTTGTTTGAACATAAGTAACAACTCCTACATATATATCTTTAATGACTTGAACATAAGCATTATTAATTCCTTTCTTTTCTAGAACTCTCCAAAGCACATCTTTTGAAACTTTATCATATGCTAAATCAATAAATATCATATGTGGATTGTATTTATTCTTTCTATACTTCTCCATTAAACCTCTCAATAAATGTCATAATAGACCTACCCAATATGAATCCAAACTGATTTTGAGAAACCTTAATAGTACAGCATAACCTATGCTCAAAAACTCTCTCCCATAGTTTTAAAGTATGAACATTAATTTAATTCCTCTATAATTCATACGTGTTAATCTTTCTTTTGTGCAAATCCTCTTTGTGGACCTCCGAAAGGATGTAGCTCAGCTGCAGAGTGCAGAGGGCATACGATCGCATCACCCCGAGGGATAAAGACGATCGTGGTCCTCGGCGCTCCTCACAAACTGGCCAATGGAAGGGCAGATTACACCATACATACGATTAACCATGAAGGATAGCGGCTCTCACCTATGCACCTCGATGGGTAATGATATGCATGGCCCGATCACAATCACGAGATTTTCCCTACTCAATACATTAGCTTGAGTAGGCTTTATTTGACGTGGGATTCAGTTTCCTACAGGCGCAAGCCCCCATGATTAATTACATCTTAGATCGGAGCCTAAGAAGACCGTCGATTAAAGATCCTATATTATCCTTTCGAATGGAATTGATACAAGAGTGGAGACTATAAAGTTCTTGATCAAGGGGAAGAAAAGTCTAATTGGCTTAATCAATACAGTGGTTCATACCAGCAATCGGAGGGCCTAAGGCACTAAGGAGAAACTGGAGGAAAGAAAGTCAAGCACTCCATGCATACATGAGAGAAATATAGAAGTGGTATCATCCATGTAACGCGGATAGGTAGAATTTATAGTCCCTAAAAAATAGGAAACTTACCCATCAATGAGATGTACTACGAGATCGAATATAGTAGTCTTGAATCTTAAATCTAAATTGGGTTTAGTGTTCTATGCATAACACTAACACCCGTATCCTAACTAATTTAGTGTAAAACCTGAACTTACCCCAGTCTGGATTTGGGAGCCAGCTAACCATATAAGCGCTTTAAATCCATGCTATCCAGTTTTTATAAAAGATGGGTAGGTAGTTTAGTTTTTTAGAAGTATGGCCGACGTCTAGAGAGTTTTCTAATTGGACCTAGACTTATGTAGGGTGAATGCTCCTAGATCTAATGCAATTAAATTTTGATTTAATGAGTTTCTAATGAAATGCATGCTGGTTGAAAAGTCTAAATCAAATATGCTTGAGATTTTAAAAATAGGCTTATATAAAATAATTTTTAGAAAAGACTGAGCCTCCCCAGGTCCGACACTTCATTCTCATAGGCCAAATTATTCGGACTCTACCCACAGGCGGAGAGGTTTCTTATTAGAATGAGAGAGAAGAATGCAACATTATGCATACAACCCTAGACGATTCCGGCTATTCTCTAGATCATTATATTTCTATGTTATTTAATTCTTAAAATTTTAAAGATTAGTTATAAGTAGAAAAAGTTTGAGTCCTTAGAGAGTCTAATGAAATCCAGACTAAAATAAAAGCGGCATGCAAATCGCCATTAAACTAAGAAATATAAGCAATCCTAGAGGCAAGCAATATATATAAAACACATTAGAATAATTGAACAAATTAATAAATGATCATAGGCAAATTGCCCTTAATTACAAATCAGGGTCTATAGGAAATAAAGTGGTCGTGCACCACTACTGTCAACAACCCGGATTTTTAAATCTAGGAATGACGCAAATGACTTTGAGTGAGATATTGGGTCTTCAGCTCTTCAACCTTCTTAGACTTCTTCTCCTTGGACTCCTTAGATCTCTCCTCCTTGGACTCCTTGGATCCGTCGTGGCTTGAATATCCAAATGAAGAGACAATTTTCCCTTAAAGGGATATTGTCTTTTCTCTTTGGATATTTAAAAGCCATCCAAACTCGACCTTCTAAATGTAAGAAGACTCTCCCTCTTGAGGATGCCTTCTTCTTTTGAAATTCGAGTTGGATAGGATATCCCAACTCAAAGACACTTTCATGACTCAAACCAATATTACAAATGATTATATGAATAGAAATTAAAAAATTCTAGACTATCTTGCAAGGTTATCCTAATGAAAAAAAAATCTCAAGTAGTTATAACATTCGAAGCAATTTATATGAAAAAAAAAAACTCATTACACCCACACTTGGCCTTGCTTTTAATTATTTTTTAGGGCTAAGCTATCTCTGGAGCACCTATAGTAGTTATTATTTATGATTTTTATTTAGCCCTCATTTATTTAAGGGAGCTGAGCAATTTCTGAAGTGCATGCATAAGACATGTTAGTATTTAAATCATGACTATTGCCCCCCTATAGTGCTGCATGAGCATGGCCATTTGCATAAAACATCGTTAGTATTAAAATATCGATCCTAACCTAGGAGTAAATCTAACGCACAATCAAATCAATTCCAGAGTACAGCAAAAGTAAGCAAATACAATATCAATTTTGCTCATAACATGCAGTAAAATCTTGAAAAGCTTGACACATAATAGAAAAGTAAACACCGGCCTAGCGTAGGTCTAGAAGTGGTGCCATAACAAACAATTCTACGTGTGTTTAAAGACCTGTGTGGCTAGGATAGATCCTGAGCTGGTTAGGTAATTCAAGTTACTTAAAGTTCAGGTTTGTTAAAGGTCTGAAAAGGAAACTTTATTTAAAGTTTAAATATTAGTGAATCATAATTCATTTTAGTTAATTTAGTTTATTGATTCCTTTTAATGCTTAGGGTAAGAATAATTGAAGTTTAAATTACATTATTGAATTTTAGGAGGTTCGGGGTCTGCTTATACGCTAAGCTAAGGGGATCCAAAATGTCACTATAAAAATTAAGCTAGGGTTAGGGTTTCTAACATTTTAAAGAGTAATTAGGCTTTGAGTTTGCTGTATTTGGATTTCTTATACAAAGTTATGAATTTTTAAAGATTTGGGCAATTAAATGAATTATCGAAATTGGTTAATTAGGGGTGGTTTTATGTTTTTAATTCAAACTAATTGGAATCACCCCAAAGGTCAGAAATGACCCAAAGAAGTGTTCCAAAGTGTTTGTAAAAAATGTGAAATTTTTAATAATTTTTAATTATCTAATAAGGACAAAACAATAATTTTTAGTTAAAGTTGAATTAAAGCTCAAATTGGACTCCAATTAAGGGGCCCTAATTATTTAAGGTTAAGGACTGAATTTTGGAGAGTTCAAGCTATTATGGATAATTTTCTAAGTTGAATTGGATTTATTAGAATTTTATGAAGTTACCAGGACCTAATTAATGGGTTAAATTAGGATTTATTAATTAAGGGGTCCAAAGAGTCTTAAAATATCCTAAATAATTCTAGAAGGTTTAGGATGTCACTAAGTATAAATTTTAAAAGTTTTGTGTCAATCAGAGATCTATCCTAACTCCTAAATTTTTTTTAAGTTCGCTAGATTAATCCTTAATTATTGTCTTTATGGTGTCACTACATTAAGTGGGTTTTAAATAGAGTTTTGGACTAACCCTCGAGGCAACATGCAAGGAGTATATAAATAAATAAATACATAAATTCCAAGAATCTAAGAGGGCCTAGGCTAAGTGCTCGTGCATCCTACACATACAAAAGATAATAAAAGAAAAGAAAGCGCACTTATGGTAGGATTAGTGAATGATTGAGACTCAACCTCCCACTAATTCACCTTTCCCATAAATGCTATTCATAAACAAGACATAAGTTTTAAAATTTCAATTAGTGGATCTCCCGGAATTAGGGATTTAACATATATATGTAATTTTAAAATATTTAAAATACCCATAAATATATAATTTTTAAAAAATAATGTAATTAAAAATAAATCAATTTTTAATAAATAAATATAGATAATATCCACTGGTCACCCCAATGAGGTCTCAAAATGATTTAAAAATAATTTTGTAATTTTAAAATATTTAACACAATAATTTTTTAGGTATTATTTAAATAACTAAATAACTAGAAAATAAAAAAATAAGCAAAAAAATAAATTTTTGTTTTTGAAAATAATTTCAAATTAAAATTCAAAATTTTCTGAAAAGTTCGAGGTAATATACGTCAAAATTCAATTTAAAACGAATTAGATATGAATTTTTGAAGTTTAACGAATTTAAAAAAAGGATTTTTAAATAATTTAATATAAATTAATCTTTAAAAATAATTATTAAATTAAATTAAATAATTTTATTTTTAAAACAAGAAAAATAATTTTTTAAAAATTTTAGTATCCAATATTTATTTTATTAATTTCAAAAATAATTTTTAATAAATTTTTAATGAAATTTGAATTTAAAATGCATTAAAAGAAAATAAAATCAATTTAAAAATAAATAGTAGCTCATATGTCACGTGGCACATCCCGATTCGTTCCCATAAATGTGGAATCAGTGCGGCAATTATTTGCATTGATTGCGCAATAGTGCAATCATTGTAAATGATTGAAAAGGCGGCGCGGCGGACGCAGCTCGACTTAACCACGTTAGCCGAGGCGCGGAGCCATATGATCCAATGTGGAAACGAACCAACGATGTGGATCGCGTCGGATGCAAGAGCAGATCACAGAATCAAATCCAAGGTTCGAAATTCAATCCGAACAGCATAATCTGAGCTTTTGATAAGCAAATCAACGGTCCAGGATAAGCCCAGTTCATGATAACGAAAACCGAAACCCTAGAATAAAGAAATGCCTCGTTCTCTCAATCCACTCAATGAAATCACTTGAAATTTGAAACTTAGATCAAGATAATGAACACAATTAACGGGGAAATAATTTCATAATCTGAATTCAGTTCTTAAGAAGATATTTAAATCTAAGTATTTGACATAATGTAAGGGTTTTTGAGAGATTTCACCATTTGATCTTCAGGATCTTAACACGTTTGAGGTTGTAGACTATTCTCATATGCTTTCCTAGTTGAAACCACGTTTATATGAGCTCTGGATCAAAGGGATCAAAGCCTTAGATGGATCTAAACTTGGGTCACCGAAAACTGGCCGCCAATGGCTTGGAAAGGCCGGGTTTTGGTTGGGGAAGATAGCGAAGATGTGGGAGAGCTATCCAACAAGAGATCTTGAGCTGAGAGATCCTATGGAGAGAGTTATGAGCAAGAGTCCCTTCCTTGGAACCCTAAATAGGGTATTTATAGGCGAAGGCTAGCGATAAATGACCTAGATCTGTTCTAAGATCAATTAGGAGGGATTTTGAACTAATTAGCATGGGGTTTGAATGCATTTGAAATTAATTTGGACTCAAAAGGGCCAAATGGGTCAATTTGGGTCAGCCCAAGTTGATCTGGTCAACCAGGTTGATTCAGGGGCTGAGTCTGGGCTCAACATACTTATCTCGACTCCCTGAACACATGGGGAAGGGTCTTGGGATCTAGCTGGGTAAAATTTGACCAAGTCAACTCTTTGACCTAGGTTTGGGGAAGGGTCAACACCCTTTTGGGAAGAATAATATTGGATCCTTAATCAAGATATTCTCGGGCTCTGGCCTAAAATGTAATTAACCACGGAGGCTTGCACCCATGGAAAATGAAATTCCACAATAAATAAACCCCACTCGAGTTGATGTATCGGGTGGGGGAAACCCTGTGACACTAATCCGGTGATGCATATTATCACCCATTGGGGTGTGTTGGTGAGAGCCACTATCCTCAATGGTCGATTGTATGCAAGATCTAATCTACCCTCCCATTATCTCGCTTGTGAAGAATGCGAAGGCCTATGATCATCTCTATCACTCGGGGTGGTGTGGTCGTATACCCTGTGCACTCTATAGCCGCGAACCGTGTCCTTTCGGAAGTCCACAGGTTTCTAGCGACCACGATGGAACTTATTTCTCTCTCTATTTTTGGATCATATATTATTCTTTATTGTGTGTACTCCAGGGTTGATACTCCTTATATTAGGTCAATCGTACTCTTAATTAGGGTCCTTTCTTAGTTAGGTTCCTTTCTTAGCTAGGGTTTCCCCTAGCTATGTTCCCTTTCCTTCTAACCTTCTAGGTCATTCCATCCTTTCTTTTCATTCTACCTTTTCTCGGGGCTTTCCCTCTGCAATATCGCTGTGAGCGATGTCCTTTTGGAGGTCAATAGGTTTCTTAGAGGGTTCGTGCAGCATCGTTTGCCTAGCGCAAGGTCGAGAGCTTATCAATCGAGAGAGGTTACTCCGTTAAATCCCTCAGGCGTCTGTTTAGTTATAGAGTCAGACTCTGAGTCAGAGATACAAGTGGCAGAGAGGACAGCTGTAACATCAGATCTGCTCCAGGATCGTCCGGGACGATCAATTCATAATTTGTTCCAGAATCTGTACAGAAGTTACAGGAATGATTTCCTGTAGGGATCGTCCGGGCCGATCTGGGATCGTCCCGGGACGATCAGTTCATGGCAAAAATCAGAAAGCAAATCGTCCAGGAAATTAATTATCGTCCTGAGAAATCGTCCCAGGCCGATTGGATTTTG
>NW_021391528.1:122945-185554 GCF_001605985.2 Dendrobium catenatum
ATTCTTATGTAGAGTCGTCCAGGCAATCGTGTGACGATCGACCGGGCGATCAGAAGGTTATTTAATGAACAATTCAGCTCATTTTGAAGAGAGAGAAAATCAAAATAAATACTTAATTTCTTAGAGAGAGAGGAAGTTGAGCGAGACTTTGCGGAAAAGTGATTTTCGGGCGGACGACCCGGGCAGTTTCGCTCCGACGAGACAGTTTCAAGAAAGTGGTGACCAACGGTAACGGCACATACCCCTTTCTCAATTTTCAGAACGGTGAAGTTTTGAACGAATGTTCTTAGTCCGGATTTTGTTTATGTTAGCGAATTTCTGTCTGTTATTTTCCGACGTGTTCAGTTTTCTACCGCGCAACTTTTTGGTATGCTTATTAACAGTGTCGAGGTGCACGTTTTTGGTATTTTCTAGAAATTTTTTAACCTGCTAGTTTGTCTTCGGCGTCGTTTTCTGAATTGGACCTGTAAATTTTCACGCATATCTGAAACTATATGTGGCAGTAGGATAAAAGTCTTACTATTCATTGTTGTGAAGTTTCTAGGTAATTTGTAAAATTTCGATTCATTATTTTGTCAATTTTTGATAATATCCGTAAATACTGACCGTTATTGTCGCTGGATTTTGGTAACGATTTCTGAAATTTTTCGGATTGTTTCTTGAAAGTAACATTGACATATGCTTGCGTGTGCCTAAACAAGGAGTTATAAGGGGTCGAGGATCCTGTCGGATCCTGTCTTGTTCACGGAAAAAAGTCTGAAATGAGCTCTTGGAAAATCTGTTTCTGAACTACAAGTTCCGGTTCATAGAGAAGTTTCTGTTCCTGGTGCTATAAGCACATCTGTTTCTGGTGCCGATGAGCCACAAAGGGACGGCATAAGGGCCAGAATCCCGAAAGATTCTGTGAGTGCCTGGGCAAAGGGAGGCATAAGGGCTAGAATCCATGAGATTCTGCTCCAGTGTCAGGCGGAAATCTGTTGACTTTTGTTTTACGTTTGATACGATTCTGATTTGAATTATTCTGAATTGATTGATTTTTGATTTTCCGTACGATATAAATTCGATCTGATCTGATATTCATGGACTATGTATTGATATACTAATATAAGATTTGTTCTGTTCTGATATGAATCTGACTCTGATCTCCGTACGATTCTATCTGTCTCTGGATTGTGATATATGATTCATATTCTGATTTGAGAGTTATTGCTTTCTGATTTGATTCATTCATGTTCTGATCTGCAATTCGTATCTGGTTTTTGTACGGATTTCTGTCCTGTCTTGTGATTTGATGTGGGACTCTAAGGATTTTGATTGCGAGGGTTTGTTGTCTTGCTGAGCTGTTGTAGCTCATCCTGTTTATTGATTTTCAGGTTCTGGGAGGGAAAGAAGCTCTAGGAGAGAAAGTCAGAGTCTGATCTGATTATAGGTCTATTTTCACTGTTGATTTCTGTGTACAGTCATGGCTTTTCTTTATGCTTTTTTTTCTGTCTAAAACAGCCATGAGCTGTATTTTGTAATATAATTCTTTGAGACGAAAAGATAGATGATATGTTCCGCTGTATTTTTGTGATGTCTATAGTAGCTCTGTGTGTCTGTTTCTGTATTATAATCTTTGGAAAAAAGTTCTGAAAACAAATTACCAAAAGCCACGATCCATGGAAATCAGTTTCAGTCTGGCCCGACGACCCGATGCAGAGCGGGATCCGTCCCGGTCGGGTTGGGTCGTGACAACAGCCCACCCAGCTAGCATAGTAGTTTATAGCCTCTGTCAGTTTGGACCACAGAATTAATTACCCTAAGTGTAGAATGACGCCACATCATCATAGACCCAAATAAATATTAGATCTCCAGACGCTCAGATCGATTGTAGTAGTTGTGGCCCATTAGCAGGTTAGTTGGTCCCCACAGTCCCACCACTGTATCGTTGTGGTTTGGAGATGACGATAGCACGGAATACCCACTGTCAAGACCAATACAGTTAGCCAAAGTTAATTTGGAAAGATAGACTGGCAGTTGTTCCTGTTTGTGGTCTGAGACAGACCCGATGTTTGTGTGTGATGTAGCATATGTAGCTTCCCTCGATGGGTCCACCAAATCAAGCCAGAGATGTTCGGTTATTTAGCCCCCATAAGGGACTCCCTCCCCTAGGGTTCCTTATATATATCCCCTTCCGAGGCGAGGATTCCACTCAGGATGATTCGACGGATGGGGATGTTTCCAGTGTACAGTTATGTAGGTTACCCAATGAGGTCACTTACGCGACAAGTAGAGAAAGAAACCCAGCGAACCGACAAGCAGGAGAGCCCGAGCCACGGGGTGGATCTCCCAAGTTTAGTTGATTAAGAGGTATACAGTGTTGCTCACTTCAGACTCAGATGGAAGATATGACCAGGGCTCATTAGCGAACTCAATGACTGCGTTAGTTTGACTACTTTGGAGGTGATGCCCAAATGAGGGCGTGGAGCCACTGCCATACTACAATCCAGGGCATGCTGCCCATCAATCACCACCATAAGCACCAGACCATCTATAATAGTAAATGACCCTGATTCAAGTCAGTCAGCACAGTTTGTAACATAGGACAGATTACAGAACCTCTAGCCTAGAAGCGTTGAGCAGGTGATTTCCTATGAGAAGTCTGGAGATGTCTGTTAGCAGGGAAAACCCTACCTTAATTGGAGTATGAGATGGGCAGCCCTTACCCCGCTTTATTTCCCCATGGTTTTAAAGTGCCATTACCAACAGGTTTGGATAACCACAGCGATAGCTACTGTCGGCCTTAAGTACCGAGCCGTATATGTTGTAATTATAGGCGGGGACAATGCCTTGCTTGTAGACTCTTATGTTAGTAAGCATAGACTTGGGTGTGAACCTTTGTCAGTAGCACTGACCTCCTCACATGACTCAATTATGCATTTTGCATACGTTAGAGTAGCTTTTTGTTCAGAGGTTTGCTACGGTGTGAGCACACGGGTCACAGACTTAGAAGAGTTAAGTTGTGACATAGACAACAATCCTCGAGAGTCTCCCGAGAATTACATAAGTACGATACGGAAATTCTTCTACATGCGGATCAGTGAGCACCAAAGCCTATTAGGAGAAGCAGTGGTAGAATCCTGTTGAGAACACAATGGTGACCCATAACACCTTATTTGAAGGGTGCTTCCATATCTATAATATTCGTAGAAGTATTTATGAAGGTATTAGCATGCAAACAGCCATACTTGATGCAAGTCTCTCCTAAGGTTGAGACGTCAGCATTCGCGGTTAAACTCAGCATGTAGGAGGTCTTCAGGGGCCACCTCCTCTTAGGAGAGCGTAGGTAAATAATACATTATGGCGCTACACCGAATAAAGGGCAAGAGGCTAACAGTTCAGTCAGCACCTCATAACACAGTCATAACTCACTGGGTCTCAGGTCAGTAGTGTAGTCCGACCGTTGTAGGAGTCTAGATAGAACCGTCACAGTTAACCATCATAACGAGCACGAAAGCTAGTGAGGAATATTCATTCAAAAAAGAAAGTGTTTGAAAGATCTCATAAACCCTTCATTATTAGAAAGCAATTCTTAACATTTCCAAACAACCCGAGAGAGTAGGAGGAGGACGGAGACGACAGATCACCCACTATATTATCCATATTCATTTAAAACTATATCAGACATATTTTAGAGACCTTATTATGTTTTCAAGATGATCAAGGGTGAGAGGCTCATGGCCAGTTGGGGAAGATACAATATGCAGAGATAATAACTCTAGTGAACCCTAGCGCCACAAAACCACTCAGACAATTGTAAATAATTTATCCGTTCACCAGTGACAAGTCAGATGCAGTAGTAGCAGTCACCCAGAGGATTCTGAGACGAAGCAGTAGGCAAGCTAGCACTCATCTTAGAAAGATCAAAGCAAGATGATCGACCGGGGCTAGTTTTAGAGCATTCAGAGGCAGCTTGAGAGGATGTCTTCCCAGCGCCAAGTCGGATTAGTTGCGCCCCAGCTTACTACAGCCCAGCACCTTTTCTCCCATTCTTCTGTTGTGTGCCTCACTTAGCACATATTCTTCTTCTTTTATATATGTACTAGAAAAATATATATGAGAAATAACAAAGCTTGTTGTTAAACTTATTAGGGGAAGACAGTGCCTCCTTCCAGCACTTACATTGGAAGGACTTCATTCTCCTTTCATTGCTCCATGATAAAATAATAGAAAGAAGGTGATTCTTAGCTACTTTGTTTCCTACTTTTCTGTACTACTATCTCTAGCACTTGCTTTTTCATATTTAACATATTGCTATGCAAATAAATGATCCTGTATGTTAAAATGAGTCTCTAGTATGAAGAATAAACAACGTCTTTACCATCCAGGAGGTGGGTTCTTATATTGGATTCAAAAGATAAATCCGAGAACCCACTCCAACGCACTCTCTTTAGAAGCCACGTTAAAATCACATTCATCCAGAGCCCAAGTGAAATCTCCTGTTGAGGTGACTCCGGAATACATGAAGCTTCCACTTGCATTAGAGAAGTCTTTCACTCCTCGCTTCATGGAGATACCATACATACATCTGATGAGATAGTGGTAAGTACTATTTCCGGCGCATGCATGCATTTTGACCGAGAGCAGCCATGTATTACCTTTCAGATCGACGACCTCTTTAAGGACCTTTTGAGTAACAACCATCCTTATACCTGTCACATACTGCACAGTCAACAGGTTATAGCAATTTGAACAGGTATCCTCATCGACTAAGGCGACTTCTAATAAATATCATTACCTATGCAACACTGTTGAATGACTCTCCCCTACGGTCATTTAAAGCTCAGACCTTCGATAAGATCATTTGAAAGGCATTTAATGCAGCGAAGCGGCCAGCGCACTCGGTACAAATATATATACCCTGCCTCTGAAAGTTTAGAAGTTTCATAACTTAGTGAAGCTTTCAGTCATTGATTCAAGCTGAGTATTCATACGCCATGGCTCTCTCTAGGCAACCGCCTTAGCTCCGACACGAGATATGGAAATGATGCCCTCTACCTTGCACTAATGATGAAGTAATATGAGAAATCTATGTCAACATATTACCCATTTCTAGAGATAACCTAGCCCTATTATCTCATGCCCAAAGGGGTCTATGTTTATCGAATTGATGCTCGAGTATTATGTACCTCTAGAAGACTCGTAGACCTCCCCCATGCCCAATCACTAGTCCAGTGATACATAACGTTACCATTAATATGGGTCGACGCCATCACCTACTATAGATCCTATACAATTATTAGTATTAGGGCCTATACAGGTTAAGTATTAGGCAGATGTTTCCTACTATATATCAGCGATGCATATCCTTTCAGTTTATAAGTTGAAGCATGATGTTCCCCCAGTAAAGATGTAGAGGCAGAGAACGAGGTAGATGGTAGGGGTAAGAAGGTTCGAACCTACGGACTGCCAAACTATGATACTTATATTCCTCCATCCACTCACACCTTGTACACTTCTTTGAACTGTACTGAGATCCAGACTCTTTAGATTTGAGCATGAATCGAATGTCCTTCATCATTCAGTCTCTTTCCAATCACCTACTGGGTTTCGCTGTTTTGACCCGATTTTTCTTCATTTTCCCCCTTTCACCCCCTTGTTTGGTTTTTAGGTACTTAATACCATCGAGGCGTGATTAGATTGTTGATAGTAGCTCTGAATTGAGAGAAGGAGTCTTCATGATGCTCAGAATATTACTTAGCTAACAATATTCCCCATCAGATGTGCAGACATAGGGTCTCTGAGTATTCCCATCAAAGACCTTCTGAGCACTACCTTTCACTAGCTGCTGGTATCGCTACAGAACTCGAGCGAATACCCTAGGCCTACCACTCTACAAGACATACTTGGGAGCACATAAGTCTAAGGAGTGTGCCCTCTCCTAGATATTTAGGTGCCCCCGCCTGGGTCCTAGAGTTAGGGTCCAGAGGAGGCCGCTATGGAATATAAAGGTTACAAAGTGCTCCTCATTCTTTTCCACGATTCTAATAGAGGGTTATATAGAAGCGGCAGGTGCATTCCCGTCCTTGGTCCGTATCTAGCACTCTGAACGAGATCCTCCTAATAGTAAGCTCACGGTTTGGCGAATTGATCTACCATCGAAACCCTAGAGGTTGTGGCGTCATATGGGCAAAAGTCCAGGTACTAATAGTGCCAAGTGTTCGTGTTGTATTCTCAATTCTATATGGTTATTTTCTTATCGATGAAGAGCAAAATGAGATATGGGCATTGATGATGATATGTTTAGGATCCTTGATGCTCCACAGGGAGTTCTAAGATGCACTACTTGTCATCAGGGATTAACTATTATGAGGTAAACTTAGAACCTAATCCAGATCCTAAGTCCTATTTTCTAATAGTGCTATTATCTGACTCAGAAGCTTCAAGATTACATAAAATCATTCTCTGTGGAAGTCAAGATTATTTTGCTGGAATACACCAAAATACCCTGTTTTTAAATCTAGAGTAGCAAGTCCATAAGTTGGCCATTAAACCTAATGTCAGAGACATATAACAGCCAGTCACCATCGTCGGATGAGATTAAAGATGGATTCAACAGGTGATCGCATAAAACTAAGAAGTACATAGAAAGCCATCTTCATTTGCCGAGAAAAGCTATCCCACTATGGTCTTTGGAAATTGTGGACCTCTTTACGAAAACAGAAACACGCTCGGGCTACAGAGTGTAGAGGGAAAACCCCAAGACAAAAGAAGAATGAAGAGAGAAGACAGCATAATCCGACCACGGTAGAAGAAAAGAGAGAACAGGGATCCCCATAACTAGGGGAAACCCGTAGCTAAGAAGGGAATCAGATAGAAAGGATCCATAAACTAAGAGTACGATGGACCTAATCTAATGTGTAATCAACCTGGAGTACAACACAAGCAAAGGCAATAATAATGATACAAAGATGGAGTAGAAGAAATGCAGTCCCACCGTGGTCGCAAAAAACATTGTGGACCTCCAAAAAGGACACCGCTCACGGCCTTGTAGAGTGCAGAGGGCATAATGACGCACCAACCCGAGGATATAGGTAATCATTGCTCTGCTCTTCACTAACGGCCAATGGCGAGAGCATATTAGATCCTGGCATCACGGATCAACCTTAAGGACAGCGGCTTCGCCAGCTTACCACGATTGGATGATATATGCACGACCTGTCAGATGTCACGGGGTTTCCCCCACCCTATACATCAACTGAGTGGGGTTATTTATTATGGAATTCATTATCCATGGGCATAAGCCCCCATGGGATTAACTTAACATATTACGCTGTAGCACGAGCATACTCTCAATTAAGTATCAATATATATTCTTCCCAAAGCGGTATTGGCATAAAAGGAAGTCAAATACACTCTTGTGCATTCAATCTTTATCTTGAAAATAGAAATCAACATATCTTCCTCCAGCTCATTGATTTTTTTTTAGTCCCCAAATTATATTGAAAAGTTTAATAACGTAAGAACATTCATTCTCGTCACGTAAACATTTCCACATCTTATTGGATTTCACTCAATTCCAAAGCTGATTCTTTCATACTATTGATTATCTTTAGCCTCTCTAAATTTTCAATTTTATTAATGCCGAAGATAAAAAATAAAAATATCTATTTTCAGTATTAGAAGCTGCTAAGTCACTAAAGTCCATTGTAATTCTCATAATCCTTTTAGAAGCTTATCGAAATACCTTATTCCCTTTTATGAATATCCTCTTTATAATAAAAGTTACTTTTTGATCTTCTCCATAATGCACTTTAGAAACTATTTTTAAAAATCAATTTGGATTCAGTCGGATTACCGATTATAGAAAGCTATATATTATATGAGAAGTTTGATGATAAGTATAGAGAGTTAAGGAGGTCTACATATGATATTTATTTATTTAGAGAAAGCCCGATTTATAATAAAAATTCAAGAGAAGTGGTGATTTGAAGTCTAGAAAAGAAAGGGGTTAATATCTGCCGCGTATATATATATATATATATATATATATATGATGAGGACATCGAAGATCAACGGCTACGATCGTGTCTATTTATCTTGATGTATTTGATTTGTTATTTGTACTTTTCCCTTTCTACCCTCACTTGAGGGCTTTGCCTTATGTTTGCCCTAGGGGCAATAGTGTCTTTTATTTTCCTTCATGTATTTGGCTATTTAAGCCTTCCCCTTCCTCTTGGAAAGGGGGATGATTATTGTTAATGAAAATTTTGGTTTTGGATCTCTTTGTGAGTTCTAGAGTTCTCTTTGTGAGTTCTCGCATGAGGAAAGCCTAGGAGAGAGGCTCAAAGCAATACCCAACAGCCCCTTGGTGGAGCTCTTGGTTTTCTACCCCATATCTCTTCTTCTACTCTACTGTTTTCCCCACCCACCCGCTGGCACACTTGGCCCCAAAGCCACCGGCCACCTCCACTCACCGCCGGCCTCCAGCGGCCAGCGCCCAGCTGTCAGCCTCCAGCCGCCGGCGACCAAGCAGCCATCACCCGCCTGCCCTCCACCCGCCCCTCTTGGTGTCGTTTCCCCCCCTCTAGCTGCTGGCCTCCCTCCATGGGGTTTGAAATTTGAAATTTGAAATCTCACATGAGACATAATTGACTTTCCTTAATTAGATCCTTGATTTTGGCAATTTTCTTAATTGTGTTTCAAGCCAGATTTGAAATTCAAATCAATTCTCTTGATTGCCATGCATTAAGAAACTTCCCTAAATTGAAAAAACCCCAATTAATGCCACTTTACCTAAATTGAAACCTAAAATTTCCGTTCAGATTTTTGATTAAAATCTGTCATTAATTGAGGGCCCCATTTCATTCATTACCAAGCCCCTCTCTCTCTTCTTATGGCCGGCCACCTCACCCCCATTGCTTCTCTCTCTAATTGCCGCCTCACCACCTCTTAATTACCTTCCAAATACCTCCCCTCTCAAACATAATTTCAGCTTTTATTCCAGATTTCAAAATCTGAGATTGGAAATCAAGATTATTCCCTCTCAGATTTCCTCTCCTCCTCTACTTCACGTGGCTTGTTTTCCATAAGTCTTGCTGCTAAGTTTTTCCTCCCTAAAATGAGAGTTGGAATTCCTCTCAGATTTTTGAGGGAAGAAAATCTGAAACATTTCAGATTCCTCCAAAGAATTACTTCAGCTTTGTAGAAGAATTTGGAAAAACGGGAAGTCTTCTCAGATTTTGGTTCCAAAAATCTGAAATTCCTTTTTCTGGATTTTGGTGAGCCTGAAATCTTCCTACCGGGATTGCGGTCCAGAAGTTCAGAGAATTGACATCTTCCTTATTGCTGCTTCACCTGCAACCCGTGATTTAGAAGATCCGGAACGTGTACTTGCCCCTCTTCCCGGGTGTTCCTTAGTGCAAGGAGGTTCGTGGTTGCTGTCCACTTCATTCCCAACTTTCAAACAACCTTGCCGGAGTGCGTATCCCTTTTGTCTTTGGGTAACTTCGACGCCCGACTCTCTATCTTCATAGTTACATCCTTGAATGTGAATTTATTATCTTCATGAAGATCATATTAATGTTTCTCCGCTAAAGCCTAGTAATTAGAAGAGTTGTGTGAGGGATCTTTCATAGACTAATCTTATTGTTAGTATTGGAATCAATTGTTGGAACGATTCATGTATGCAATGTTGGATTAAGCTGGCTATCTTTTGAACTTAACTTCTATGCATGTGAGATAACCTAAGCTAGGTACCACTTTAATATTTAACTTATCGTTCAATTCCGCATAAGATCTTGCTTATTATTGCCTCTAAATCTAAACTTGCAAACTTCTTTAAGCAAATCACTTTCACATGGATTGTTTCACATCAGAGATATTAATATTATTCTTCAAAAATTAATTTGAATGAATTCTATCTTTGATATTAGGTTTACCTTTTTTTTCTTTCTAATCAGTTGACTCTAATTTTATCTATCTAGCTAATGAGTGTAATTTTCTTCCTTTCATGCACATATCAAATTCTTCAAAGTCTATTTTTTAATTATCTTATCTTCATTATACGTTATTCCAATCGTTGATTAATATAATCTTTTATTAATCTATCCTTCATAATTTTACTACATTTTCATTTTAATATTCTCATTTGCTTCACACTAGTTTTAGATATTAATAATTTTTTAGTACCCAACACTTGGATCCATTTAATATTGATGGCTTAGTTGTAATTTTATTAAGTTTATGTCCAAGTCTTCATTATATTATCTTATTCCATAATACTCCTAAGACGCTTCTCTATTTTAGTCATCTAATTTTAACTATCAAAGTTATCATATCTTCATCTCTATCTCTATTCTTTTATATAATAGATCAAAGATGACTAACCTATTGCACATAGTTATCACATTATGTTCTAATGAAATTGAATAATAATTGTTCAACTTCATACTCACTAAAATTATATATCATCTACTTAGTCTTTGTTCTACGAATTCAAAGTATTTTTTTAAATATTTTTTTCATTATTCTAAATTTTCACTTATTTATCTCACAAATTAGAAATATGTGATTACAAAAACTCTAAATCAAAACTCCTCACTTTAAATATCTTTTACAAGCATCTTCATAACCAATAAATGATTTAGAAATAGTCATAAACTAAAGTATCTCAGTTTGAATATCTTTTACAGGCATTGTCATAACCATTGCAAAAAAGATCCATAATTCTTTGATTATTGATGTAGAACTACTATAGTTAAAAAACTCTTAGTCAGTCTAAAAAATATACTAATCTGATGTGGGTTTATAGCTTGTATTGGTTGAGACAGATACCTTAATTACGAAGCAAAAGCTACAACGAGAAACTGTAGCAGTAGGCCTTTACCCGAGACTATAGTTGTAGCGGGAAGACATGCAACAACGACTCAGCAAACTGCTGTAGTAATTATGGAAACAGGAATATCAGAGTACAATCGTTTAAACTTCACATCGTCGTTATGATTCTAACTCCATATATATCAGTTGGAATTTAATATGCTGAGCTGAAACCATGCAATAATGAACTTGACCTAATAAATTATTCAAATTACTAGAGAACACATTTTGTTTATGTAAGGGACATTATCATAGGTATGTTTTTATACTTAGAATGAACTATGAAACAAAAATTAAGAATCAATACACATAAATTGCATTCTCAATGAATACATACTTTCCTATGTTACACCGATACACCTATTTATGAAGGCGTGCTGTATCCGATACACCGATATACTGATACGCATTCGATACATCACCGATACGTGTCGGATATGGCATTGCCATATCCAATTAAAAGACTATTTAATTTCAAAAGGACGCTTGTCCGTTGAAAAACAAAAAAAAATATGAAAAAAGACCCGTCGTATTTACTTCCGTGGCTGCGAGCGAGGTTCTCTCATTTCTTAGATGGATTTGAGTCTCTTGATGATATGAGAATATTAGAAATTGCTAATCTTTCAATTGATGAACCTGAATTAGAAGCTATGATATTTATTAAAGATGATATAGATGTTCAAAGACAAACCATTGAAGAAGTTAATCATATCATTATATTCATTCTATTGAATAGTTGAAAATTCATGTGCTAGATAATTTATGTTTATGATTTTGTTATTATATTAGACATTTAATGCTTACTTTTATTTTGATATTATAAGCTACAAGGCTACAAATGATGTTGCTTTCTTTTTTTTTTTTTTCAAATCATATGCTTTGATTGCTTTTTTAATTATTATGGATGATTTATAAATTATAATTTCGTATCCGCGTCGTACCCGTATTCTGTATTTTTAAAAATTGATGCGTCCCGTATCCATATCATGTTGTATCCGTGTTGCCGTATCCATATCTATGCAACATAGACACTTTCATATTTGCATCGAATTCAGTTTTTTGTTCCTGCAACACTTTGATAATTGGTTTTGTGGCATTTCTTCAGAGAATCTAGTGGTCTCTTACCTAATCTTTAGCAATTTTTATTGCCATTTTTGTTACCTTCGATATAGTCTTGTGAATTTTGCTATTCCTTTGAAGGTTGATTAAGAAGATTTTTGCTAATTAGCAGTTTCTGTTAATTGGGCTTTGTCATTAAAAATAGGGGTTTAAAGATATACAAAATTGATCAATTGATTCTTGAACAAAATTCTAATAGGAAGTTTATTTTTTATTTATTTGTTTTTCCTAGATTCAATTCTTGATCAGATGGGAGATTTGAAAATTTTCATAAGAGAGTTTATCTAATTGTTCAATCACGAGGCTTATTTCTGGCGATTTATTCCCCTTTCACTTGTTTTCTTTTTCTAAATTTTGCTATTTATTTGAGGGCCTTATTAATTTAGGGTTGAAATCATTTGTATGATTTTATTGATTCTGAATTTTTAGTAGATGATCATTAGATTTTTTATCTGAATTTGTTTACCTCATGTTTTGTGTTTTCAAATATAGTAATAAATACTGGTTAAAATTTAAGATCATGTGAACCCTAAAATTTAGCCATACTTGTTACATGATTTCTGTCATCATTTATTAAGTCTTCAATAGAAACTCAACTCTAGAACATCCTACATCAGTACTTTGATAAGTTGGTGTTATTTTTGAAAGATTATTTTGTGCGGACACCTGAGACTGAATATCATCCAGAGGCGAATCAGGTGCAGCCACGTTATCCAGTACTGAGCAGCGGTACCGAGTAGGGGGTGACATGTCGCATTTTCATTGGGCTATGGACGGCGTTCGACATACGCACAGAATAATTCATCGTTATTTTTAGAGGAATGGCCAAAGCAGCAGCTTTATTTGTAGGCTTCCTCAGGCAGGGGTTATTTATCATGAGAACTTCTTAACTTCACTTGTTTTGTGATTGCTGCTGCATATTTTCCATCTTGATCAGATCTGCTTTATAGTTCATCATCCCAACTATTTAGACCTAACGTACTAATATTTTTTTAGTCTTATCTTTTACATGCGACGTGCTAACTGTAATTAATTGCGCTAGATCACCGGCCAAGTCCTCATAGTCAGGTCTTAGATGAGTTGGAGTCGCATCTTTTTCTGAATGGACTCGTCTTAGCTTTCGGCTTGCGGAACGAAACTGCATGGCGCAGACCTGCAATCTAAGGCTCCGTTTGGGACGGCTGTAGTTGTCGGTAAAATAAGTTGTGAAGTTATTGTCCAAAAAGCTGCTTTATAAATTTGCAGTATATAAATCAATAAATTTTATTTGGGTAGTATAACTGCCGAATTATTGTGCTGCTGCTGTATGATAATAAATTACCTTGATATATACTCTTCTATATATTGATATGAAAAAAAAAATTAAAATATAAATGTTTTTAAATATATATGATAACAATCTAACAAATCTGAGTTAAAATGATCGATCACTTCCACACGAATTGGGGCAATAGCGTCATTTTTGTCCTTCGCGTAGTGCGGGAGGTAAGGTTCGGTCGCGGGAAGCATTATTGATACTTATTAACGCAAAATTACTGAAAAAGCATTATCAAAGTCGACCTATGTGGGAATGATCTTAGGGAAAGTTGTATTATTGATTATGGGATCTGCTTATTTAAAGCCAGTTTGATGGTTTTGTCAGATATTAGAAAGAAATAAAACACTTAACACAAATAAAGTCAACATCAATCTTATGCGACATGTTTTATAAGAAAAGTTATGCTTGCTTTGACTTTGGATTGCAAATGAGTTTTGTCTGAGTTTGAGTCATATATTTTTTGAGTTTGGTTTGTTTGTGTAATAATAGGCTTAAATTCGAGCTCATGTATCGAGCTTGAATTTGCTCGTCATTGTAATGGCGTGTTCGAGTTCTGCTCATGAGCTCGAGATCATTAGAAAAGTCGATTAATTGCATTGCAAGGAAGTTGCGACATAAAGCTTGTAGAGAAATAGCAACAATCAGTGAGTTGCGACGGAAGCTCATTGGAGAAGACATTGTCGATCGTGATGGGAGCTCGTTGGAGCAACATTTTTTAAACAATATTTTCGACTCCCCAAAAATAGAAACATTATCTTCAAAAGCTTAAAGGGGATCTAAATGCATACTAGATAATTTTTTATATGCCTTTATATCAATTATTTATATTTTGTTATATACTTTTCTAACACTAAATATTTAAATAACATAAAAAATATTTTTATATTATTTTAGAAAATGCACATTTTATAGACATTAAAATATTATATAGATAAATTTTAAACTTTTGATGCTAAATATATAATTTTTTATGTCAATCTTGCAAGATTGAAATCTGTATACATTCATAGTGTATGTAAAGAGTACAATGAACGGTGAAAAATTTTATTGTCATATTACGTGAACAGCAGCAGCACTCTTTGGACGTCGAAGCGGAGCTTTGGCACCTTTCTATACGATTCTGCCTTCGCTTTTGCAATCGCCAATGGTCCATTTCACGTGATTTGGATTGGACTTCGCCATGCTTTTGTACGAATTACTGCACGCCAGTCGAAGACAAATTCTTATTATTGCCGATCAAAATGAATTTTTTTTTTTTACAGACAGTTTCTAATCGTCTTGCTCATGATATAATAAAACACAAATCATTTTAATAAGTTTGAACTCAAGATATTTTGCTTGATAACTAAAGCTTTCAACTAATAGGTTAAGATCAGGTGCATGTGTATTGGAGAAAGTTTTTTTTTTTTTTGGATATTTAGGTCAATTAAGATAGATTGAGACACACATCACATACACAAGACTCAAACCCAAGGCCTCTTGGTAGCCTCATGTTTATAGAAATTATTCTGTGCGGAAGCTAAACGCCATCCGGAGATCAACCAAAATGTGTCACGTCATCCCTTCGCTTGGTATCGTTGACGTGACGCATTCTGATTGGTCTTCGGACGACGTTCTGCATCCGGCCTCTGCACGGAATAATTTCTATCATGTTTGAGATACACTTTCGTTATTAATATGTTAATAATTGCAATTAAGTTCAATTTATTCTTTTGTGAGAATAATGGAGAGATCTGAAAAGGGCAAAGAACAATGGTGATTGAGGTCCACATTTTGTACTATTGGTTGATTATAAAATCTTTTTATTCACCTGTTTTTCTCAACTTGTTGGGATGAGATAAAAAAGTCACATTGGACCAATTTGTTTTTCAAAGATATCACTATATTAGTGCCTCTCAAGAATTTGAAATTCCTATAGGCTTTTTTACTGTTTCTTAAAACAATTTTTTAATAAAAAAATTATTTTTATGTTATAAATCTGCTTTAAGAAGCAGTAAAAAAATCATTCCAAATAAATCATTAATTTTTAGTTAGATACTTTGAGGTGTTATGAAATTTTTACCACTTTCAAAGAATAACCCCTCTGGTGCTTCTCACAACTCCCGAATGGTTTGATATATAAACTCATTTGTCAAGTTTATGAGGTTATTCATGATGTAATTTACTAGTGCATAAAGATTGTTAAACGCTCACATACCTTATTTAAGATGATGCAAAGAATTACAAGAGTTCGGAATAAGGGAGAAAATATTACAAAAGTACCTCTCCTCAGAATAAATAAAGAGTTTTGCATGTTCAAATATTTCAAGATTGAGGGGGAGTTACATGATGGCTCTTAACTTGTCCTAGACGAGGCAAATTGGATGACCAAACGATTTCTAAATGTGAAATGCTTATAGTCCAATCATGCGGCTCGACGAGATGAATCCAACGTGCCCAAGATTGTCGAATTCTGATATCATTACGATATTTAAATGCCCAGTAAATAGTCCATGATTAAGAAGATCAATATCAGTCGTCCATTCAAACCACTGCCAACATACCCTTATCTCCCTTCTATTTATTGGCCATGCCATTCTCTGAAAAATATAAATAGATTCCTCTATAAAAGCTTTGGTGCAAAAATTATATTTATTATTTAGTATCATGAAGAAGCTAGATGTGAGCTGCTCAAATATTTTATATTGTTTAATTATAAAACATGTCCTTTTAATTAATTATGTGATTTTATGTTTCATAGTTCTTATTTATGTTTTTTTTATCACATATTCGGAGTGATGACATCATTATTATGTATGTTTTTTTTTTAATTTTTAATAAAATTAGTATTTATTGCATTATAAGGTTCAACTCCGGTTGAACCATCGTACCGTGAACCTCTCCTTTTTTCAGTTTGTTGTCCGATCCGATTTTCATAACCTTGCGTTGGAGACTCCTACAACTTGATTTCTAACCCACAATTAAAATGAACATTGTTATTTAAAAAGAAAGGCACTCAGCGCATCTACATATATTTCATATATACCCATTGTTGCATGTGCTTGTTACATTAATAGTATGTTAAGCACAACATTTCTTATTCATGACACTTTAGGTGGTGATGAACATGGGAGGCAAAATAAATGAGGAGAATATTAACAAAATTTTAAAAGAGTGTGGGGGCTAAATAAGGGAAAAAGTATTGAATGCTTAATAAAACTTCACTTTTTTCTCAATAGCCTTTTTGATGTGTAACTCGGAGAAAAGATTTGGAGTATTTTTTTTTTTGGTGGATGAAATTTCTTTTCATTAGGTTTATGCTTTTGATGAGAACCTAATTTATTTATAGGCACGAGTCGATTTAGTTTATTACTTTAATCTTTAGGAGAAGACCAGTTTTGATTAAGGAGATTGCCTTAACGTTAGCTTTTTAATTGGATTAATGAGAGAGAGAGAGTGAGAGACTTAATCAAGAACTCATGTATTTATCGTGTTATATTTACCAATGGATTCGATCAGTCTACCAAAATTTGACAACTACGATTCGTAATATCCATAGGATTTGATTATTAGCTATGAGTTTCATAATCTTTGGAATTTAGAGCAACTTGAGATGGAAATATACACATGGATGTCATTTAGATGCTATTGAGATTGATGTCAACTAGTTTACTTGTAGAGGCATTATCATTCCCATTTTATTTAATAGTTTAAAGGCCCAAAGCATAGCATGTTATTAAAATTTATGATTAGGGTTCACATCATTATCATAAAATTAATTAGTAAAACTTTAATATATATTTTGAAATGTCTAAGATAATTAAGAGTTTGGAATTATAATTGAAAAAAATAAATGAAGGATTTTTCATACCCTAATAGCTCTAGTGGTGCTTTGTCCACTTCACTTCTTTTATAATCCTAAGTGCTTCGTACTTTTGAGTCTACTAATTGATCGAATCTTTTTTCTTAATTGATTAAACATACAAAATATTGGGATTTCATGAAATTTATGGCGTAAGTGAAAATAAATTAAGTCAAATCATATATATATATATATTTAATTAAATTCTTGATAAATCTATAGAAAAAATTAATAAGAAAAATTGCATTAAAAGTTTAAATGTAATAATAACTGTTGAAAATAAAATAATAAAATACAAATTGATATATATATATATTAAACAGCCTCACCAGAATTCCGCAAAGAACCCCAAGAAAAACCCCAAATCCCCTCGCAAACCCATTCCATATTTATTTGATTATTTCCTTCTTCCGCTCTCACTCTGCAGCACCACATGATGCATCTCCTCGCCACCTTCTCTCTCATATCTCCCCATTCTCCTCCACCACCTCCCATCCTTTGGTCCTCCCGGTCCTTTTCAAACCTCTTCTCCGTTATAGCTTCTATTATAAATAGCCACCAAAGATTCGAACTTCCCCTTCTCCAGCTCTACCGCATCTCAAGGCGTCGCGTTCGCATTCGATGATCGATGCCCTTAGGTTCTATATTTACATGTTAGTTCTCCTTATCCCTCGAAAGTTAGCTTCTTGATTGATTGATTCGACGTGGCGTTCCTTTAGGGTCGCAAATTTGTCTCCTTTAGTTTTTTTGGGGGAGGAGCAGCGAAGTTCGCGGGAGAGAGAGAAATGGATGGCAGTCTTGGCAGAGGGTTAATTTCCAGGAGCAGAGTGAGATAGAGAAGATGAGAGGGATTGGATTGTGATCTGGTGTCGCTTTGGTGGCCGCTGGGATTGACAGTACCGGGCCGCCGGCTTGATTTATCGGTGAACGTCGGTAACATGGCCTCGGCTTCAACTAATGGGGAGATCCCAAAGGGTAACATGTGGGATCTTGACCAGAAGCTAGATCAACCCATGGATGAAGAGGCTGGAAGGATACGGAGCATGTACAGGGAGAAGGTGGATTTTCACTTAACTGCCAAATTACAATTTTTTTTTTTTTAAATGCAGATCAACCTGCTATGCCATAGTGCATAGCAACCGGAAAGATTAACAGTACTTGTAATCGTTTTTTTAATTTAATATTGCAGTCGTATAGTCTGACATCTAGATGTAATTAGAATAAGACAAATATTATTTATGAAATTGCGGAGCAGCTGATTAAGCTTGGTTTGAACGGCTTTTTCTCTGCTTCTAAAATCAGTTTTTTAGTTTTTTACTAGAAAACTATTTTAAGTAGTAAGAAAGTCATCCTAAATAAAATCTTATTGCTTCTTAAAATAGTTTTTAAGTACAAATTTTTTTATTTTGTTCTAGAAAGCTGATTTAAGAAACAGTGAAAAAGTCATCCCAAACGAAACCTTAGTTCACTGGTCTTAGTTTTTGAGCAATTGGGCAGAAGATGAGGATCCCCATGTGGATGAATGATTTTACTCTTAGATAGGATATGAAACGAGCATATACGTGAAAAGGTTGGAGTAGCTCTAGTGGAAGATAATAGAGAGACCAGGAAGATAATAGCGAGAGTGGTCTTAGATAACCCGTTTAGGAGAGTAGATGCATTAGATTTGGCTTATCTTAAGAAAGGTGTAGGTAGACCTAATAAGACTTGGCAGAAAATATTAGAATTGACTTTTCTTTATTAGAATTAAATTAGAATTTGACCCTTAGGGGCTGTTTGGTAGAATCTAGGAATTCATTTAAGTAGGATTTCATAAATCCTCAAAATCCCGATTTACGAAATCCTGAGGGGGTTAAATCCTGAAAATTATTTGATAACCATCATGATAAATTCTATGTGACTGTTTGGCTATTCCATTCAAGATTTAAGGAGGTTGAAAGATTTGGGCGGAGTTTCTTCCTTCCCGCGTCAATAGAGCCAGAGGATTTCGGAAATCCGTCGAACGAGAGGATTTCAAAAATCAGGTATTTACGACGAAAAAGGCCGAATTTTTCGTCTACGACAGCTTTCATTTTCCGTGAGATTTGGTTTTGCATTTTAGGCTGTTTGGTTGGATTTCGCCTCAAATCCGGCCTAAATCCGTATACCAAATAGCCCCTTAACAAGATACAATGGAGAAAAAAGATTAATGTAGCTGATCCCATGTAGTGTAATGAAGGCTTGATGTTGTTTTTGTTGGGCAGAAGTTAGAAATTTGTTTATGTTAATTTTGATCTTTTGGGGGTTGATGCTGTGGTAGTTCAAATCTGTTCTCACTATTCATTGTAGAGCATCTTTTTTGTTTTTCTGAATTTGTTTGGAATTAATGATGCTGGTGACTCATGTGCTGAAATGATGTTCTTGTCCATGCAGAAATCATCATCATTGGTAATTTTGCAGCTTGCATTCCAGAGTTTAGGTGTGGCGTTTGGTGACCTCGGTACATCGCCTTTGTATGTTTTCTACAACACATTTCCCCATGAATTGAAGCATGAAGATGATGTAGTTGGGGCTCTTTCTCTGATTATATACTCGCTTACTTTCATTGCACTCCTCAAATATGTAGTGGTGGTATTGAGGGCTAATG
The DNA here is from genome assembly GCF_001605985.2 of Dendrobium catenatum. Lineage (NCBI taxonomy): Eukaryota > Viridiplantae > Streptophyta > Magnoliopsida > Asparagales > Orchidaceae > Dendrobium > Dendrobium catenatum. The sequence continues at coordinate 142,707 of NW_021391528.1, forward strand.
ATAATGGCCAAGGTAAGATATATTTGTATATTTGTCTTGAATTTTAGCTGCGTTTGAAGGTTGTTAGATGGAAATTATGAACTTGAATATTTCAGCTTTTATTTTTTTAAAAAATTCTGGATGAATGAATTCTTCTAGATGCGATTTATGAATACACAACATGGAATAAGCCAGGAGTAGAAATTACTGCATCCTAAGTAATCTTGAAATCACAGGTTTTAGTCAAGAAAACAGCCTAGCAGTGCATGCTCTCCACAGCTCAATTTTGCTTTATATTTCTCTAAATTGGAGAAAAAAATCCATCCTTTGATGTTTTTGTTTAGAAGTGAGGGATAAATAAGATAATTTGCCAACCGAAAGCCATATTTCTGCTGGGTTAGAAGCTATTTAAACTTGAATCCTTACTTGTCTTTGTCGATTATAGGTGGAACCTTTGCTCTTTACTCACTACTCTGCAGACATGCAAACATAAAAACCATAGCAAACCAGCATCACACAGACGAAGAGTTAACAACATATAGCCGTTGGACTTTTGAGGAGCACTCACTTGCTGGAAAGGTCAAGTGCTGGCTGGAATCTTATGCAATTAATAAGAATGTGATTCTTTTTCTTGTCCTTATTGGAACATGTATGATGATCGGGGATGGAATTCTTACTCCAGCTATATCAGGTGTTCATTTTAACTTTTTCCCTTTGAATTATCAACTATGGTTTCCTTCGACAAAGATATTAATGAGATGCTTATTTTGTTTAGTTTCATTCATCATGGAAATTATCAGTAAATGTTGATCATATAGATCATATGTGTGTGTAATCTTCTTTAGTTACCATTAGATACCGTAGATTTAATCACAAGATGTTAGGGTAGGGTTTGAAGCTTTATTCGACTGATTTTCAAACACTTGTATGCATAAAAAAATAAAAAATGTGCTGAGCAGGCATATCTAACATGATCTCCAAAAGCTTGAAATAGAAGTTAGGTTCAGCTTATGCATTCCTTTGCTTGAAGGGTATGCCTCAGTGTGGAAGGAATAAAAACTTCTGCTTGCTTTTATTTGTAAAATAAGCTGGAGACCATTAGTTCCTTAAAATTAGGATATAGAAGTGATTAAGAGACAGGGTTTAATACAGTGATTGGATTCTTGAATTGTCTTTCTGGAGGATCTATTTCTTAGAGAGGAAGGAGTTTTTCCTCTTGAGCTTCTTGAGAGAGAGGAGAGAGGGAAGATGATGAGGACATAAGCAGGAGATTCTTGCGCGTCTATTAGAGGAGACATCATAGATCGACGGCTACGATTAGGAGTCTTTACTTGTGATGCATTTTATGTATTTCTTTTATTTATGTTCTAGTTTTTACCATTGTACACCTGAGAGGGATTAGTTCGTATTGTTGCCCATAGGGCAATTTAGTCTTTTGTTTTGTTCCTTGAGGCCTATATATGAAGGCCATAGCTTTTGTATTGAAACGATAATGATGATTTTGAATGAAAATTTCAGCACTTGTTCCTTTTCTTTGTTGTGAGCTCTTGAGAGAGGAGATAACCCTAAGAGAGGGCCAAGCAATTCTCGTCAGCCTCCGGTAGAGTCCGGGCTCGTGGTTTGTATTCGTTCTTATTCCTTACTCCCCTTTCCTCTTCCCCATACCGCCAACTACCCCCTCCCCCCTCCCAAATTCCGGCCAAACCCTCTCCATCCACCTAAACCACTGGCCAACCTTCACCAAATCCCCCACACACCAGCCCTACTCCACCCCCCCAAACCGAACCCCTCCATTGCTGTCGTCCCCTCCCTAGCCCAACCCTAGCCGTCGGCCAAGCCAAACCCCTAATCCCCTTGATTCCAATTTCCAATCGCCCCTTTAATACTTTCCTAATTGAGAGCATTGTAATTTGGAAGGTCCCTTAATTCAAATTCAAATGAATTTGAATTTCAAAAACTTTCCAAATTAAAGTAAACTTATTTTGGGAAGTTCACCTAATCATTACAATCTGAAATTAAAGTAGATTTAATTCCAAATCACACATTCATTGCATGTAGACACATTCATTAAATGTGGACACCCCTCCCCTCCCTCCTTTGGCCAGCCCCCCTTTATCTCTCTCTTAACTAATTTCTCCCCTTATTGCTCTCAATCAAAGCCCCTCCTATCAAGGTGTGCTGCCCCACATATTTCCAATTAGAGGAGATTCGAATTTTGAATTATTCTCTCATCCACCTTGAAATCTGAAATTAAATTTCAAATTTTTAAAATTGGTTTTCTCCACCCCACATTAAACCATAAAATCTGAAATTAAGGATAGCCTCTCTTCTAGCCTTGGCCGACCACCCAAACCCCTTCCTCCTCCCTTCTATCTCTTCTCCCTTGCTTCATACACCATCCAAGGAAGAAGATACATCATCCCTCAGCCTACTTCTCCATGTATGGCCGATCCCGAGCAAGATCATAGATTTGTCTACGATAATCAAGGATTAGTGGATGTTCTTCGTTCCCCCTTCTTCGACATCAACTGGGGAGATTGACCAACCGCCAAAGACTACGTCGTCTGGATCTTCTTTTCATTGACTACCGCTCTTGACAAACATCGGTGTCCCGTCCAATGGCCAATCCTCCATCATCCACCGACCTCCTTTTTCCCGGTTAACTCTTCATTGAGTAAAATTGTAAGCACCTTATGTATTTTGGTAGCATCATTATTGTTGCGCAAATTATTCTTCTACTAAAGCCCTTAAGAGTGTCAGTGAGGGAAACTTAAGGTGATTGCTCTAATTGTTAACCGGTGGATTTTTTTTTACTTGCATATCTAGTCTTACCGTAATTTTGATGTTATTTTAATTGTCCTTCTAATCTATGTTGTAACCGCATGCCAAAACAAAACAACTAAGAAATCCTAGAATCTAATCTTATGAAACATTGATTTTAAAATTGGCAAGCTTAACAAATTTTATTAAATTCCTTCAATTCCTCAACCTCCTATTTGTTTCAATCATAAGAGGAGAGGGAGAGATGGCTGAAATCTAAAGAGGATATCTGTATTGCTTGGTTTTTGGCTTAATTTCTCTTTTCTATTACAGTGAAGCCTTATTTAAAGACTTCTAATGATATCACAAGAAACAAAATAGGAAATACAAATGGCTACAAAAGTACCTAACTAAAAGAAAGTACAATGTAATCATTCTTGAACCAATCACAACAAACTCCACCTTGGTCATAGATCTACAAAACATCTGTCTTTATTTGCTGCCTTGACTATGTTGGCGTCTTCCTTAGGCCTAACTCCTTTTCTTTTCAGTAGATCCGGGTAATTTCTTTTGAAATGCCCTTCCTTATGGCTGTGGAAACATTTCTTACAGGACTCAAGTTTTCCCTTGCTATCAGAATGTTGCTAATGCTTTCATCTTTGTCCTCATTTCTACGCTGCAATTGTTTGGACACCAAGACTGACTTCTCCTCGGTCATGGTCAACGTTCGCTTGCCATATAGTAATGCATCCACTATATTTTCGTATGACTTACGTAAAGCACTTAGAATGATAATACCTTGATCTTCTTCCTCAATCCTTACATCTATATTCTTAAGATCAATGATGAGTTTGTAAATTCATCAATATGTTTTTTCAAGTCTTTACTTTCTTCCATATGCAACATGTATAGAGCTTTCTTCAGGTATAACCTGTTGGTCACTTGAGTTACTCCGACCTTTTCACGTATATGCTCATTTTGTATTCAATCTCTAAGAGTAAAGCCACACATCCACCTAAGCATCATCATCTCTGCAACACTTAATTTGATATTATGCTTCTCTTTTAATGGCCAATATTCTGCAACATAAAACATTGCAGATCTAACCACCATCTTATAGAATTTTCCTCTAAGTTTAAGGATTTAGTGTATATATCAAACAAAAATAGGAAACTGCTATAGTGCCAATTACAGGATATAAGCAAAACGGGCAGCCAAAAAAGGAAAAAATAGCAAAGGAATTCGTGGAGCAGAATTGTAGAAGTGAATATCGCACATGGAAGGAATCAACAATTACTGATTGTGTTATAGTATCACCAGCCTTTAGGAGCTGCTCCTAGCTACGGTGAATGAACCAAGAAAGGAAAAAAGAGACGAAACAATTAATAGTTCCTATAAATCTTTAAATTGGAACTGAATTTCCTAATATCAGTACAACACCAATCAATGATAATAACCAAAACATCTTCTAAAATAGTGACTGAATGCTGAGTGGAAAGAAAGCAATAGAACTGACAAACAAGAAGATATATAATTTCATATTGATGCCTCTCCATCATTTAAGCTCAATTGTGATTCAAGTCATTCTTGTCAAAACTTGGAGGAATTCTTGAATGCAAGAGAGAGGGGGAGAGAGGCAGAGAAAGGGAGAGGGATTTATTAATTCATCTTGGAGCTTACAGGTGTTCTCAATACATCAACCTATAACCTATTTATTGAATGCAAATGCCGCCTCAAATCTCTGGTTCCGCATGATATTGTGCGTTCAGCTACTCCACCAGATCATTCAATAACAACCCATCTTTGCTCTGGCGTGCACCTCTCGACCCGCGTGCTCCGATCCTTTATGTGGATGAACCTAAGGTCGTATAATCCCATCAGTTTCACTAGAATGGAACCTTGCGCTCTGCGCTTGCGCATACACGACTCTACCCGCACGCTCCACGCCTTGCACACCCGCAACTCGCGCGCCCGCGAGGTCTGCTTCGGCCCACCCGAACTCCTGTGCGGCAGCCCGCCTACATGCTGATCGCGCCACACCCAGCTTTCCTGTGTGAACCTTATGCACGTAATCCGCTCTCTCAAGCGCGAATAGTCACGCGTGCCGATCACAACACACTTTTTGCTCGATCAAGCCATCCCAGACACCAAGCCCGTTGTGCCTGTGCGGCACTAGTAGCGACCGCCTCTTCTCCCCTTTCTTGGATTAGAATCTTCCTCCACCTCTTGATCGTCTCAACGAGGCTCTGATACTACTTGTCAAAATGTGGAGGAATTCTTGAATGCAAGAGAGAGAGAGAGGGAGAGTAGCAGGGAAACGAAGAGGGATTTATTAATTCATCTTATAGCTTACAGGAGTTCTCAATAGTGTTAAGATAGTTGCTATTTGCATGCCTTACATTTTTGCAACTTGTATAGTTTTGATGATTCCAAACATTATTGTTCCCCCCCCTCTTGGTAGTCTTGGGACATTAACTTAGGTCTAACAACCTATTTACTAGACTCAACAAATAGATCAACCTATAACCTATTTATAGGGATATATACATGGTGTGGTGTATTGTTGTTGATCCGTACACTCAAAAAACTTGAAAAGACAAAATCAGCGATTTAAGCAACGCGCGTGTTAGCGTGGTGTGTCACTTGAAGGGTTAAACGACCTTCAATCGCTAAACGGACTACGTCGTTGTGATTAGAGTGTCAAATTCGCCTAAGAGGGAGCTCCTCACAATCAAATCAGACGAGAATGAACAAAATCAGTGACTAACACAAAAAAAAAGTGCGTGATATTGCCCAAACGATGTTCGATCGCCAAATGGACTTCGCCGTTGCATTCAGAATGTCAACAATATCAAAGATGGATTGTAATTTTGTCCAATGAAATTCGCACAGGGAAATTCACCGCATCTCAATGGAAAATACACAAAATTTGAGGGAACGCATGTGAATCAAAGTAGCCAACGTGCATATTTCGGAACGTGCAATTTTTTTATTCTTTTTAAAATTGATATAATATATTATTATTTAATAAAAAAAGAAAATCAAATCAAAGCGCTAACCTCGTATACTGTCGAAGAATCCCGTAAATCGCGCTGAAATTCCTCGAAATCCGGCTGTCGGAACTCCTTCGCGTCTCTTCCTGCATATCTCGTGACTGCAACTCTCAACCACTTCGTTAAAAAGAAACCGAACAAGGCCTTCGTTCGTTTTTGTTCTATGCTCAAGCGCCAAATCCCTCAAGCTTCCACGCTCAAGATCCCGTCTCCAAGCCGTTCCCAACAACTTGCCCCTGTCGACCTGACCTTCGATCCAGCTGAGTCTTCCCTGCTAGTCAAGCCTAGCCGCACAGAGCCCTCCCATCTGCGATCAAAATCATGCTCCGATACCAATCAATACTTTGTCAAACCTCCCAACTATACTTGTTTCCCCTCTCAGAGCCGAATCCAATCCGACAACTTGCTCGTGTCTATCCGATCGACTCCGTCTCTAATCTCCCTCTCCCACTCCTGCCTTCATCTATAGCCGCAGTTGCAGACAACTCACACGCAGCCCGCCAACTCCCTCATCCAGACGAAACCCAATATCAAGCCCGACGTTCGACTCGTTCCTCACTGTACTGAAACTCCATATAGCCAAATCTCCCTCAGGCCCTTCCTTAGGAACAATTATTACGTCCTCCGACCCGATGAACATCCGGTTGTATAGGCAAAAAACTCTGTTTCTTGCATTCGGTCAACCGGACCAAATAAAATCCCCTTCCTTAGGTCATCTCCAACCGAAAACTTCATTTTTCACGGCAAAGTAACGCAAAACTCCAAAATGGCGCGGTGATGCTCCAATCGAACGTCATTTTAGGTGTTTTTGAGAAGGTAACGATCGCCCTCCCTTTCGCGCGTTTTTCCGGTTGAGAGCAAAAAATGGCGTGAGTGAACAGTGCGGTTCATCCGCGATCAAATGACATAAAAAATGGCGATCGGTTGGAGAAAAACAAGAACGACAAACAAGTGTTTCCACCTAATTTGTACGATCAAACGTTCCTCTGACCGTTAACTACTACCGAACCCCAAATCCCTTGCCCGATTCCCATCGAACCATCGGATGTTCTGATCTTCCCTACAGCAAGCCGATTCATAGACACTGAACACTCAAGCCTGTCGGATCTACCCTTTGCTGAAATCTTCCACAGCAACTATAGATGTCCGATCGATTAGCCGACCCCTTTCCAGATTCCCTTATCTAACCTCTCATTACTTTCTATTTGAAGGTTTTACCAAATACCACATCACCCCTCTCAGCTGCACACAACAAAGAAAAAAACCCAAATCCACCTTCAGCTCAAATCAACCCTCCAAAACAGCACTCAACCAAAACTTTTCCAACAAAAAACCCACCACACACTCTCTAAACCCAGATTAACCCAAATCCCTTATTATTATTATTATTATTATTATTATTGATATTATCAAAAGAAGATAAAAGTGACTAGGAAAATTAATAAAAAAAAGAAAGAAATAACCAAAAAAAAAAAAAAAGAGGGAAGATGAAATTTTCGTGCATTTTGTCATCGTCGTCGCATTAACATCACCGTCTCTATCGACCTCGCCTTCGCAAATGTATAATAACTTCAAAGCTCAAAAAGCCCCAAAATAAAAATCCTATTTTCGACACTTACGTCGCACCAAAAAATCACCCATACACGCTTTTCCCTAGTGTGGTGGGAGGGAACTCGGTGTGACGCTTTCAGTGAGGCTGGTAGACCCTATGCACGCTTTTCTCTGGCGTAGAGAGTACAATTTTAAGTGCTAGTGTATGTGTCTCAGTGTCTGCGGGAAAAACTGCATTTTCAAACAGGTACCCCTGAAAACTCATATGTGCCTTTCTCTAGCGTGGTGAGATCGAAGAGTACGGCTGCAGTATCGTACTATACATACTTTTCTCATGGGAGATGCCGGGAGGCTGCCAAATTTTTCAGTGAACATGGGACTTAAATGAACAACAGGGGATTGAACTTGTAGATTATCGAACCACGGGGAACTTTACTTGAACAAAATAATAGGGAACCAGACCTTAAACTAATAAATGCACGTTAAAATTGAATATATAAAATCCTAAATGATTCAAAGAACTCAAATGAACATCAACATGTAGTAACTGTAAGGACTTGTGTTGAACCAAAACTCCAATACACAACTTGTTTATAAACAGGTAATCATCTACGAAGACGATGAAAGACTCATAATAAGTGTATAATGAGTCGTCTATGGGGAGTCACGAAAAATGCGTTGTGAATTTAATGACTTGCTGATAGACATAAATAAGGGAGTTGCAATGAACATGACCTGCCTATTAGCAATAACAAATGATTTATAACATTCACATCAGTCATGCAAGTAAATGCATCTATCATCTACAAGTAGAAGGATTTGAAATGTAGCGAGCACAATGATTTGAGACATTTGATGAATTTGAAATGAATGAAGTCTATATGTAGTTAATGTCATTCAAATAAGCACATTAATCTGCCAACAAATAATAGGCTATAAATGTCGTAGTCTTCCTACGACCGATGGCAGTTAGCTTGCAGATAAATGCAAGCCCTGCAGACAACTTCAAAATGTGAGCAAACACATACAACTGTGCAAGTAGCAATGATCGACTATGCAATGCATCGTCAACTAAGAGGTATTTGAAGAATTTGAAGCAAATGCAGCTCGCATGTAACTAATGCCGCTATAAATAAATACACTAAGCTTAATGTTGATGATAACAATAGACATAGCGCAAGTGCAAGGTTCCCGGTAAATATATTTAAGCAAACGATGACAAACGTACAAGAGATTCGCCGTGCACAATAGCCCATCTATAGTTGAAAGTGAACAACATGTAGTAGATGCTAGATTATTCCTACAACCAATAGTAAATAAACATCCAGTAGGTACATTAATCGCTTGCAAGCGTCTATGAGCCACTGCGGAAGATCCATCATGAACACAATGTGGTGCCTACAGGCAAATGCAAAAGAGATGTATTAAATACAAACACTTATAAGAAGCACTAAGAGATCTGCATGTAAAGCAACTTGCTTGCAGATGACAACATAAGACTAAAAATGCTTACAACGGCCCACCTACAAACAAAGACATAAAATGCATTATGCAATGATGGATTTACATCATACGTATACATGTTGTAATACATAAAATGCATTATGCAAAATACATGCAAATGCATACACCTCATGGGCCCCAACGAGCGTGTTATAGGTACACACGTGGCATCTGAGGATGCTCCGCGGGTAAAAAATGAACTTAAGTTCGAGCCCGATCATTCTACATGAATATATAGAAGTTGACATGACTTGAACCATCAATCAAATGTACGGTCGGGACGCCGATCGATATATTTGTTTTATACATTCATATTAGGCCTTAAAAGCCTATAAGAAAGAAAATTCACTAATAAAGGCATGAACTCGACAATGAACCTAATCCTCTGTCAGCAGGTAGGCAGAGTCGACAATGTTCAATTAACTAAAATGAAATTGCATATGAAAACCCCCATGATGACCATATTGACATAAAATCTCAATCCGCGGGGACCCCAAACATTTAAAAATGTCTCGCAAATGCCCACAAAAATTACAAAATAACAAAATTATAAAATGTTTAAAATTGAAATAAAAATCAAAACATTTAAAGCAAAATATCAATCCACCATACACAACAGTTTTCCAAGGTAAACAAACTTGAAAGCACTTCAGCTCACAAAGTGCAAATGTTTGGTTGAGAATATCACTAGGATTCATTTTCAATCTGTCTCTTACCAGTAAGGACGTGACATGTGTCCTCTAACTAGTGATTTCATCGCCAAATGGCACCACATATAAATGTTTATGATCGAGATCCTCTGACCAAGTGATTTTGCCGTCAAATGATACCATTAAGTTATGGTCTTGGTCAGAGCCCGTATGTTCTCCAATTATTTTAAATCATTAAGCAATGAATCAATAAGATATGATCGACAAGGCACAAAGCCCTCTGTTAGCTAAGGTGGATTCAAATTTATCCCCTTAGATAAATATTCATAAGATACATTTGGACGAAGCAACCCATGGCTGTCGACAAGGACCCTTTAGTCAGGTTGGGTCGACCACCTCTAACTAAGTAGACCAGGGACCATGATGGCCCGAGAAGACAAAACCATGGGATCTTGATTGGGCTCATCATCATTCCCCCCACCATTTGCTTTAAGTGCAAGATGGTGAATTTTCAATTTTAAATATTAACTTTTTAAATACCAAAACTCAATTGCTACTATATGTTGGATACTATGTATCTGTTTGACGACTAGCCTTAATTGGAAGTTCTCTCTCATTACCGGGAGGGATAATTAACTATAAGGGCTTGCACCTATAGGAAACCTGAACTCATATCCTAAAGTCATCGCAAAATGAGGGCGAAATCTATAGGTTGTGTCTAATTCAAAACCCAATCTACCTTATGAAAATTTGCCTTGGAATCTCTACTCGTTAAAACTCTCCACGACGACATGAAGGAAAGAAAGTGATCGCGGAGAGGCTAGGGCGTGAATTTTCGGAGCCCACACTTGCAAGAACAAAATAACCTAAAACTGGACCAATTTATAGCAAATCTCTTGTTTGCTTCCAATCGGAAGACCTTTCTATTGTTTATCTAGAGCTTTGGAAGTGGATTCAGAAAATCATCAACATTAATTTCTTCAGGATTTACGAATGTATGCTATTGCAGCTGTCTGTTTGGTGATAGTACAACAGCTTTAACAAGAACATTTATGCAATCTATTTTTTTTATTTTTATTTGTAAATATCTAAAAAATCATTTTTTGCAGTGATTTTGGCCTAGTTTGCTCTCATACATTTAAAGCATCTAGAATTGCTGAGTTCTTTTTTTCTCTTTTGTACTTCAAAGAGCTTGACTTCAGTACCAACTATGCTATAGGTTAATCTGTATTATATCTTTACACTAAGAGTCTTACAGTGGATGTTTTATATAGGTTTTAATCACATGGTTAACTTAATTGGATGATATATGTTTTACATTAATATACTCTTCTCTTGAACTTACAATGGGAATTTCATTTATGACGTTTGTTAAACATGAAAAATGATATTTTAGAATACTGAACGTCTTGTCAGCTTAATTTAACTCATCATATCAGCTTAACTTAGATAAATTGTTCTACCTGTCCTTAGACATTTCTGTAGCATGTGCGCAATAATTATGACGTTACCTGTTTATTTATCGATTCCTTTGGTATACAAAAGTTTATGTGCGCCCCCGGTGACATCAATATTTGGATTGTATAAAGGATCATAAAGTATTATTTTGATGAATTGCTTGGCTTCTAATATCATTTTCTAACTCTACGATAGTTCTATGTCCTTGCAGTTCTTTCAGCAGCTGGTGGGATCAAATTGGACCACCCCAAGATAAGTAATGGTATCTGCATAATCTTGAAACTATATTATGCTTTTCCTTGAAGTTTATATGTTGAAGTACCATAATTGCTAAAAAAGATAAATATATAGAAAATATTAACAAGAAAAGACTTAAAAAAAGTACCACACATTCTAACATTTTTTTTTCTTTTTTTATTTTCTAATTTTGATAGAAATTATATCTCACCCAGAAAAATAATCTGTCTCATTCTTGAAAGAACAAAGCTTGAGTAGCTTTTAGATCTCACCCAGAAAAATAATCTGTCTCATTCTTGAAATCTAATTTTGATACCTTCCATAAACTAGAGGGTAGGCCTGGTCTGGTGACTAATTTACCTCTAGTGTGTTATGGAGATCCTCGGTTTGAGTCATGAAAACAACCTTTTGCAAATACAGGAGTTCCATGCACCAGATATCTTTTTTTTCCTAAATATTATTATCAAATATGAATGGTGAACCTATGTCCAGCTTCCTGATACTTTAACTGCAATCATGGAATTATCAACAATACAAAAGCAACTAATAGCCAGAAAAGATGATGAATCTAAAACTATTGTACTAAAGACATCGATAAGTATGAAGACGGCGTATTCAAATTAAAAAAAAAAAAGATTTTCCAAGGATGTTCCCAATGATTCTATTGGGATGTTTATGATAGGGAACACTTGAAGATTTCAAGTAAATCTTATCAATTTCGGAACAACAGCGAGAAATCTCCACAAATATAATAGAAAATTAGAGAAAAATAGGAATTTTATTACAAGAATCAAATAGACGGAAGAAAATAACAAGATACAATTGATCCTCTATTCGAGAGGAGGATATTTCTCTCACAAATCTCTAGACGCCGCTAGAGCCCAAAAGAAACCTAAGAGATCTCAAATTTTAGCCAAATTAAGATGCCCATACCCTAACCCTAGGAAAAAAAGCTATTTAATACATATAAATCAAAACTTCAAAAGAAATCCCTAAACAATCCCTACATTCAAATATCCCTCATAACTCCCTCAAAAATCCTTCCTAAACGGCACGTACAGGAGGCGGACATTTCCACCTCTGTTCTTGTAAGCCTGTCCTGTCGGACCGGCTGGATCGGTCTAACAGTTTATTGCTTTATGAGTTTCAGCAAGAATATTTATACAGAGTTTTTTTAAATTATCCTGTGTTAAGTTTTATTCAATTTAACATTTTGTTCTTTTTTTGCTTGAACCAGATGTGGTCATACTTGTTGCTGTTGTCATCTTGGTTGGATTGTTCAGCCTGCAACATTATGGAATTGATCGAGTTTCTTGGCTTTTTGCTACCATCGTATTCTTATGGTTCATAATAATCGGATCAATTGGTGCTTTTAACATATGGAAATATGACAGTTCTGTTCTCAAGGCTTTCTCACCCGTATTTATATTCCATTTCCTTAAAAGAGGGTCCCATAGTTGGGCTTCCCTGGGAGGGATTATGCTTAGTATTACAGGTTAGATCCTTTCTAAGTATTCAAAATCAATATCTTTGACACTCCTGTTAAGTTCATCTGATGCCTAAATTGTCAAAGTAACTCGTTAGGAATTGAAGCATTGTTCGCAGACCTTTGTCATTTTCCTGTACTTGCTATACAGGTAAATGAAAATCATTCAGGCATTCCTAGTTTTTTTTATCAACTGTAATAGCTAAAACAAGATTTTTTTTTTTTTTAACTTGTTTTGCAGCTTGCATTTACTCTGCTTGTTTTTCCTTGCCTTCTCTTAGCTTATAGTGGACAAGCAGCTTACATTATGCAGAACCCAGGCCATGTATCTGATGCTTTCTATCGTTCTATTCCAGGTAAGTTTGAATCATTTTATGATCAATCAGACTTGAAAATTCTGCACGCATGGATAGCTTATTTAATCTTTTGTTTTAGAAATTGTCTATTGGCCAGTGTTTATTGTTGCAACAGCAGCAGCTATAATTGCTAGTCAAGCCACCATATCAGCAACATTTTCTATCATCAAGCAGGCTGTTGCACTTGGTTGTTTTCCTAGAGTGAAGATTGTTCATACATCAAAGAAGTTTTTTGGTCAGATATACATTCCGTCTATTAATTGGGTCCTCATGGTTCTCTGCATTGCGGTGACTGCTGGATTCAAAAACAAAACTCAAATTGGATTAGCTTATGGTAAGGTTTTTGTAGTATGTCAAGTGTCTGTTTTATATTCAATATGTTGATCCTAAAAATGCATTAGACTCAATATATTATTGTTAGACTGGTCCATTGGACTGGTCCAGCGGGACCGGTCCGTGCGACATAGAGGCGGAAACCTTCCGCCTGTAATTCCGCCGATCCCACCGCAGGAGCTAAGGGAGCTTGTTTGGAAGGTTTTTTGAGGATGTTTAAGAGGGAATTTGAATATAGGGACTGTTTAGGGATTTCCTGTTGATTTGTATGCATTAAATACTTTGTTTTCCTAGGGTTAGGGCATCTTGAATTTGGCTGATTTTGGGATCTCTTAGGTTTAGGTTTTGGTCTCTAAATTCGTCTAGAGATTGGGAGAGATTGATCCTCCTCTCGAATAGAGAATCACTTGTATCTTGTTATTTTCATCCGTTAGTTGATTTCTTGCAATAAAATCTACTGTTTTCCTCCATTTTCGTTGGAGTTGGGAAGAGTTTCTCGCTGTTTTACGAAGATTGTTAGGAAATACTTGAGATCTACAAGTGTTTCCTATCAATAATTTGACAAGAAGTGAATAGATATGATTACCTAGGACTGTAACACTATCAATAGTTACATGAATTGTCCTTTAAATTTTCAGTGTTCTAAGAAGTTTTCACTGAGGAATTCCCTCTCATGATACAACAGGAACTGCAGTTGTGATAGATATGATGGTGACCACACTACTCATGATCCTTATCATGTTGATGGTATGGAGAAGCAACTGGGTTCTTGTGTTTTCCTTTGCCAGCCTTTCTCTGACAGTGGAGCTCACATATTTCTCCTCTGTAATTCTGAAAGTCGACCAAGGTGGATGGGTACCTCTTGTTGTGGCTGCAACTTTACTTATTATCATGTATGTTTGGCATTATGGGACCATGAAGCGCTACGAATTTGAAAAGCATAGCAAAGTATCAGTGGCATGGATACTTGGCCTAGGCCCCAATCTTGGCCTTGTTCGTGTCCCCGGTATCGGCTTCGTATATACCGAACTGGCCAGTGGCGTGCCTCACATCTTCTCACACCTTATTACAAATCTTCCTGCAATCCATTCTGTTGTGCTCTTTGTATGTGTCAAGTTTCTTCCAGTTTATACTGTTCCAGTGGAGGAAAGAGTCCTTGTAAGAAGGATTGGCCCCAAGAACTTCCACATGTTCCGATGTATCGTGAGATATGGTTACAAGGATCTTCATAAGAAAGATGATGACTTCGAGATGATGCTCTTTGATAGCATCTCCATCTTTGTTCGGCTTGAATCAAAAATGGACTGTTCAGATTCTGATGAGTTTAGCCTTGATATGGGGCAACAGAACACCTCCAAATCTATCACCCTTAATACAACTGAAGATGTGGAGTCTTTCACTGCAGATTCAATTGTTGAGATCACAGATTCATCGATTTTGGATTCTGTAGATCAATATAACAACGATGTGAAAGCAATGACAAGCCACAATGGAGAAGAAGATGAACTGGCTTTCTTGAACCGGTGTCGGGATGCCGGTGTGGTGCACATCCTGGGAAACACAACTACAAAGGCTAGGAGGGATTCTGGATTCTTGAAGAGGGTTGCAATTGACTACATTTATGCATTTCTCAGGAAGATCTGTGCGGAGAACATTGCAATGCTCCATGTTCCTCATGAGAGCACGCTGAAGGTAGGCCAGGTATTCTATGTGTAGTCTAGCCAGGTCTTCAAATGAGAGGATTTGTACCGTTAAAACTTTTGCCTCCAGTTTTCAAAATAATCAGCAAGTGTTAGTCTTTGGAGTTGTAGCTGAAGGGCTGAAGAGAAGAAAATGGAATATTTTGATGAAGCATATTCTTGAAATACTGAGCAGCTTTGTTGTATAGACGGCAGTGTAGGACCATAACACCACTGGTATATGTTAAATTCTTCACAGATTTCGTGACATCAAACTTTTACTGGTCATAGCTATGAGCACCTCCATCTTTTAACTTGGTGGGAAAAAGGTTGTGGTGTTCACCTACATCTCTAATTGAACGGCAAAAGAATGAGATTCTCTCGTTCGTGAACAGTGCGACGCCATAGAAAAAGTAGAGGGCAGAAAGGCTTAAAAATTGATAAGTTGAATATCCCCGCTGGCCCCTACCCGCCACCGGCCAAGACCCACTGCCTGCTGACCACCGAAGCTTAGAAAATTGCTTTTTAGTAAAGCTTTCAAAAACTACTTTTTTACAGCAGTTTTATGAAGCAATTAAAAAGTCGTTCCAAATGAAGTCTTAGCATGGCTTGTGTGAACCTCCTGAAGCTAATCTCATTATTTTATAATGATATAACCCACGCTATGTAAGATATTGGCCGTTTTGACTCAACCCAATATATATTAAGTTGAATCTCATGATGTTAAATGTAACATCCCAGAAGGGTCACCAGACCCAAAAATACTCCATTACAAAACCCACTTAACTTTAAAGTTGACAACAAAATTTCACCAGTTTTACCCAAAAAACGCCTCTCATATTTGATCAAAACATTTGCTTATACAGGCCAATCTCCATTCATTCCATCCTAATTAGAGATCTGTTTCATCCCCTTCACTTAATTGTCCTAGATGATTATCATCTAAGTAAGGGTGTCAATTCATGTGGACGGGTCGGATTCAGGTTGAACTCGAGTTTACCCGACTCTAAACGGGTCAACTTGAATCCGACCCATTTTTACAAATGGGTCGGCTATTTCAACCTGGACATGACCCGCGCAGGTTGCTGGGTTGACACGGTCCGACCCAGATTTACAAGATTTGGCTGAAAAAGTGTGAGTTGAGCTCCATTCGTTGGTCGCTACTTCCAATTCTGATTCAAAGCTGGCGACAAAGCAGCGATGGTGTAGCAGCGCAGTAGCAACGACGCG
This sequence comes from Dendrobium catenatum, assembly GCF_001605985.2. Classification (NCBI taxonomy): domain Eukaryota; kingdom Viridiplantae; phylum Streptophyta; class Magnoliopsida; order Asparagales; family Orchidaceae; genus Dendrobium; species Dendrobium catenatum. The sequence goes on from NW_021391528.1 coordinate 158,982, forward strand.
AAGCGACTAGACGCATCGGGCAACGCGTGGAGTCGAGCACTCAACGTGAGCATACCATTTCCGGGTTTTCGGATCAACCCGAATATGATCCGAAATTTGAAATGGGACGGTTTGTTGAACTCGAACCCAACCTGTTTCACAAATAGGTCGACCCGAAATTGGATTTCTCCGTGTTGGATTTCAGGTCGTGTAAAAAATTGTCAGGCTCCGCATGACGATCGCTGACCACCCTCTTTGAGCCGTCCGCGTTGAATTTTGAATGGAACATACTCAACATATTATAAATTTATAATTGATCCAACACTGGTCCAATGATTGAACCACAATCCCTTTCAGCTGTTTTGCATTTCTAACGATTGTATCAAATATCCGCCATGAAATAAAGCTTTAAACGCTGAGAGATGCCCCCTATTTACTTCAACCACAGGAAAATCTGCAGTCATCAAGCCATTTGAAGAAAAGAACAAATTTTGGAAAAATACATCAGGAAGCATAACAACAAGCTCCAGCTATCACAGCGGCACAAGGAGCCCGACAATAAAAAGGAGGGGGAGAGAAACAAATAGACCGCTTGTGTTCAAGACGACAAACAGATTAAATCAAGAAGAAACTCATCACAGATATGACGAACAAATCAATTCGTAAACCATGGCAAGAAAAGGACAAGTGCAGTTACCGGCCTCTGATGCAACCCTCGCTGACGATCCCTCCTTTTAAATCTCCCTATTTCGATTACCAAAAAAATCTAGAAGAAGAAAGCTTGTCATGCCATGGAGAAATTATTCCGCAGGGAGTTCGGATGAAAAGAATTATTTGGACTGTGAGTATATACACTGTGTATAAAAAGTTAACAAATTTGTACATAGTATATACATTCACATGTCCAGACGGTTCTTCCGTTCGGACTCCTTATGGAATAATTTCTCCAAGCACTGTGCCCCTCATAAAAACAAGAAATTATTCTGTATGAAGACCGGACGCAGAACGTCATCCGGAGACCAATCAAAATGCACTACATCAGCAATACCGAGCAGCGTTACATAAAGAATGCGTGCCGGTTTTTAAAAATCGGCAAATTTTGAAATAGATCTTATTCCTAGAACCAGTTACATAAAGAATCGATGCCGGTTTTTAAAAATCGGCAAAAAAAAATTTTTGTATCTCATTTATATAATTAATTTAATAAATTTAATTTAAAAGTTTAACTTACTAAATTAAATTTAATTTAATGTGTTTAAATTTCAAAATAAGCATTAAAATTTTTATTACAATCATTTGTCAAATAAGTACTAATTTTTTTATCATAATCAATTGTCAAAAAAGTACCAGCTAGCTAAATTTTTTTACATAACTCCACCTTTTCATATTTATTTATTTATTTATTTATTTATTTATTTTTAACCTTTTCATATGACTTCTTTACTCATATAAACTAAAAAGCAATATAAATAATACTAATCCATAATGCCCAAATAATGGGACTAAGGTTTCATTTATGATAGTTTTTTTATTCATTTAAAAAAATAGCATAAAAATTGCTAATTAAAAAAAATTATATTAAAAACAATCAAAAAAAAATTTCAAAATGAAGCTTAAATAGCTAAGATGAAGTTCTAAATTCCCAAGTCCCAACACATACATCATATATATTTGAGCATACTTTTCATTAATTTTTTATAATGTGAATATTATTTAATTTTTAGACTTTTAGTCAGTAATATTAATTTTTTATTTAATTCTTTAATATAAAAATTATTATTTTTTGTCTATTTTTAATTATAATTGATATAACATTAATTTACAGATACAAATTTATAATAAACAATGAATAATGACAAAAAATTAGGCCAGAATATTCTGATAAATTTTAAGTTAGAATAAATAAAAAAATAGATCTATTTTAAGATAAGTATAATATAATTAATTGGATATATATATATATATATATATATCATTAATTTTAAAATAACTATAAATAATTTTAAAATTAATTATTATTTTTTTTATCCTAATATAAATTATTTTCTTAGATAAATGATGGCGGGCATCTTATTAATTTTTCTTAATTTGGTTTCATTCATGTCAAATGAGACAGTGCAGGTTTGTCATTTCTATATGGCCATTGGCCTGTCTTCTTCGACCCCACAACAGGACTATAAATTATTAATTGCAGTCACTGGACCGTTCGGAGGCTAATCAGGATGCGTCATGTCACTCGATACGCAGGGTACACAGTAACGATTCACAGTAAATTTGTTATGTGGCACGATGTAATTGGTCTTCTGATGGAGTTCAGTGACCACCCGTAATAATTTTGCTGACAGGACGGGCGATATCCTATGAGAAAAAGGCTCTCAAAGCTGTAAATGAATAGGTTGGCAGAACATTTTAACAAAATAATAGATTATATAAGGTTAAATTATTCAAAATATATACACATGCCTTTGATTTCTTGTGTTTTGGAGTTATTCTCTTTGTCTCTTTGATTAAAAACAAAGAAGCTTATGATTTCATTGTCACCAAATGTCAAGTTTTGAGTTAAGAAAAGACATGCAATTATAATAATGTGCATGGATGATGTTGCCTTTGGTTATCATCCACTAAGCATCATAGTTTAGATATTTTATAAATAACAATATCAATTATTTCTTATTATAATGTTGAAAAGGTCAAATTAAAATTTGGTATTTTTTTAATAATTAATTTGATAGCAATGCAAAATTCTTTTATTTTATATGAAATGTATGTGCTGCCAATATATATTAACTTAGCTTTTTCTTGTGCAAAAAAGCTTAGCTAGGTAGATCACTATATATAATTAAAAATAGGTATAATATAAAAATGTAAATATAGAAAGAAGATCTTTTAAAAAGAAAATGTCGACAAAGTACATCATTTGCAATATTTTATTATGAAGAGAAATCATTTTATCTCAAATTATGGCAGGAGATCCCATTTATTATAGAAAGAAGATCTTGCAAAAAGACATGCATTTTTTTAGATTAACCACAAAATTCAAATTGAAATTGAGTGCTCACTTTATTTTCTTTTGAACACCACTCTTTTTGTTCTTACCATGTTCTTTTCTTATGTATATCATATTCATGAGTATTTTATAAGATAAAATGAACAATACCATATAGGAAGATAGAAAGCTAGTCAAAGATGTTATCATCACCATGATAGATTGTATAGGTGTCTTTGATTAGAAATATTTTCGTAATTGGTTCATTGCATGTTTGTGGATTTACAATTGAATCCAACTCTAATTAGGACTAGTATGACCCAACTCTAATATATGAATAGATTGATTGTGATTGTATTATTAAAAAAAAGGGAGTCTTGTTATCAATTTGTTGGTTTATCCACCTTTATGGATGAAATGATTTAGGCTTATGTTTAAGCATGTCCCCAAATATTGACTTACGAGTAAGAGATGAGTGAGGCCAATGAATCCATAAAGGAAACTCAATGTTCAAATAAGAGAAATAGAGGAAGATAGGGAGATAAGAAGAGACGAGAAGTAAGGACAATAAAGACTATAGAGAGCATTCAAGGGCCATTCCTCCATTTTTCAGTATATTGACCTTCTTTAAATAAATTATAAGACAATGGTCTTGATTTAGTGAAAAAACTCCTCATTGGTTCAATCCCTATATGCGGTGGTGTTTGCAATGTTATGAGCCAATCTTTGTTGATAGTTATTGTATATGTAAGCATATAGATTTCATCTAAATGAACACAAATAATTATATTTATTGGTTGATATATTTAGTCTTCTACAACTCTTCCAAAAAAGAAAATATTATTAACCTATTATGTATAGTGAAGGTTTAGGTATGCGAAAATCCCATGATTTATTTCCTCTAATTTAGATTTTTTTTTTCATATAAATTTAGTGTTATTATCTGTATGTTGATTTTGCTTACTTACATTTAGTCATGTGTGCCGTCTTAGACAAAGTGTGCTAGCGCATTTGACTTTCACATAGAGAGTGGATATTTCCAAAGTGTTTTCTTTTGTATAATTTTTTTCTAGAGGTCACCTCCCAAATAAAGTGGTATTAGAATAAGACTATATGATTGTTATTATGTAAATGAAATAATTTAGAGTTCAAGCATCATATTCAAGCTCAAACTATTCAATTACTTTATGGAAAAGATAAGTACAAAAGATATTTTTATATGGAAAAGACTTATATTATCCCATTAAAGATAATCAAATGAATAATGAAAATTAATCAAATAAAAATGATGGTTATTGAATCATAAGGCTATATGTTATGTTCACCAAGAAGTTGATGAAAGCACTTTCATCTCACATTTCAACATGTTTATATCTATGATGTCACAACCTAGCCCAACAGGACAAGTCCTATCGTGTTAAGCTGTAATTCCAAATCCTCTAGTGTAATTTTTTAAAAAAAAATATTCAAAACGTTTAGAATCTCAATCTTTATAGCATATAAAAAATTACGTGATAAAAATTTTTTCAGTGCAAATTTATTCTTATTTTTTGATAATAGAAATATAAATTAATCAAAAATTTTGAAAAATAGTTTGTATTTTTGAAAATTGAGATAGACATAATGTGACATACCTAGATCGGGAGAACTTTTTAAATTGGGTCAACATCTAAAAGTGACCCAAAGCGGCCCAAAATCCCTTCCTCTATCTCAAATTAAATTCCCTCTCGTCTCTCTTGCTCAACAGCTGTGGTGCTCAAAATGAATTGAATAGTGGATTTAAAATATATTTAAAGCGCATATAATTGCCAAGCATTGCGGCGTCACCATCCAAGGTTGCGACACTAGTTCAAATTCCAAAAACCCGAGGCTACAGTACGGGGGCACCACTTTTAAGCACCGTAACGCTAGGCACTATAACATTGCAGCACAAAAGCACTCAACATTGCGATGCTCCAAAGGAAAAAAAAAAAAAGATTTTTCCAAAATGTGTTTCAAACCCATGGGACTCAATTCAGAACACATTCAACCTTTTTTTGATACATCAAAACACTTCCAAATACATACAAATGGGTTCAAAACATAAAATTTTAAACATTTATTTTTTTAAAATTGAGTCATAACAGGTAGAACAAAACTCTTAATTTGGATGATGAGTCAAAGGAGATATCCAAGTATATAATCAACATAAAATGTAATTATTATGAAAAGCTTGCACACATGAAGAGGGCATAACATTTTAAAAGAAGGCAACAAAATTAATGTAGTTTCTATTATTGACAATGAATATATAAATTTTATATGGTAATTACCAATATGGGTAGTTGCTTCAGAAGCTTCATTTCATGTTATATTAAGGCATGAAACCTTCTCTCCTATAAGAAAAATGATATAGGAAAGTGAGAATAAATAATATTAGTGTTCATGAGTATTGCTATTGTTTAATCATAAACCTACATTGGGTGCAAAGTCTTTTTGAGGAATACTAGAAAAGATAGTGAATGCAACTGAAGATGTTCCTTTAGAGCTATGGGTTAATTAGCTTAGTCACATTAACTAATAAATGTTTAGGATTATTTTAAAGATGCAATTCACAATATTAAAGGGTGTCCTTAGAACTTAATTTGTATTCATTGCTTAGAAAACAATAGAAAGTATTTTCATAGAATGCCTCCATATAGATCTTATAATGTACTTGATTTGATTCACTCTAATTTATGCTCTTTGTATGTAATAATTATGGGCATAGATAATGGTGGTGAATATAATGTTCGATTTAAAAACTATTGCGATGAAGAAGGGTACAAATCTTGAGAAGATACCCCTCAATACACTTGCATCTAAAAGAATACACATTACAATCAAGGAGACTATTTGATGAAAGACATTAAATTTACTTTCCTAGATGTGAGAGAAGATAGTTAATAGCAAAATAATAATAATGTACTTTCTTGGTCTATAGACATGATCGATGACTTTGACAATAGGCTATAAGATCCAACTAAAGAAAAAAGTGATCTTAAGCAAAGCTAAAATTTTCTTTGAATATTAAAGTATGAATGACTTTGAGAAATAAAAATCAAATTCTAGAGATGAAAAATTTATTGACATGAATTCCTCCAATGTTGTTTATATAGTGGTGACATGTGCTTTTCTTAGCAGTTACAATGGGCGTCATCCTTAGCGTTGATAGCAAACATTAATGATGTTGGTGATGATAAATGACGACGTATTTTGCAACATTGAGAGTTAGCATGATTGGAAATACCAAACGTCAACGTTATTGGCGATGGTGAACGTTAGCTTTGTTGAGAATATAAAATTTTAACATTGTTGGCGATGATGGATGTCAATGTTGTAGGCTATATATGACTTTAATTTTGTTGGCGATATATGACTTTAGTTTTGTTGGCAATTTTGGATGTTTGTCTTGCTGGAAATCAATGGTATTGAATTATAAGCATTTAAGAATAAAAAAAGGCTTAATCCTTCAAATGGTCATACCAAGTTTTCAACAATTCTTTCAAGTTGGGATGTAAATGACCCGAGCTTGTCTTGTGTTCATGTTGAGCTTGTATCTGAAATTCTTTGTGAACATTGTGTTTGTGTTCGGTTCGTTTGAATTTGAACCAAACACGACTAGAGCATGATAGAAAAAATAATGTACTTTCTTAGGCTATAGTTGTGATGACTTTGATAATAGGTTATATGATCCAACTGAAGAAAAAGTGATTTGAGGTAGAGCTGTAATTCTCTTTGAATATTAAAATATGAAAGATTTTGATAAATACAATTCAAATTCTAGAGATGAAAATTTTATTGACATGAAGTCCTCCAATGTTGGTTATATAGCGGTTATGCTTTTCTTAGCAGTTACAATGGACGACATTCTTGGCGTCAATAACAAACATTGACGATGTTGGTGATGATAAACAACAACATTATTTCCAACATCATGTGTCAGCGTCATTGGCAATACCAAACATCAATGTTATTAGTGATGGTCGACGTTAGCTTTGTTGGGAATTGAAGGTTTCAATATTGTTGGAGATGATGGATGTCAATGTTGTTGGGTGATATATGAATTTAGTTTTGTTGTCAATTTTGGATGTTTGACTGGCTAGAAATCAATGGTGTTGAGTTATAAGCATTTTAGAATAAAAAAAAAAGGCCTAGTCGCTCAAATGGTCATACCAAGTTTTCAACTATGCTTTCAAGTAGGGGTGTAAACGCCCGAGCTTGTCTTGTGTTCATGTTCAGCTTGTATCTAAATTTTTTTGTGAACATTGTGTTTGTTTTTTGCTCGTTTGAATTTGAGTCAAACACGAGTAGAGCACGATAGAAAGATTACATTTATCTACTAACCAACTGTATATATATTATCACGTTCTATTGAACAATGCTCTATTTGCATTAAACATGATAAAAGTATAAACTCAAAATAATTGTTCAATATCAGCTTGCTTTCTAAATGAATGAATTAAATAAGAGTTTCTAAGTGAGCTGAGCACCAAATGTTTGCGAACGATAAGATTTTTTAGCAGTCCTATTTTCAAGTACTTAATATGTATCTATTTTGTCCTCGAATTGAAGAAGTTTTAGTATCGCCGAGTTTGTATGATCAAAATGTCCATTTCGATCATAAATTTATCGACAATATAGTTCCGTTAATCCCATAGTTGATTGTAAATTTTCTAATTTGAATACTTTATATATTTGAGATCGATAAATTTGTTTCAAAGCCAATGCTTACTCAAATAAATGTTCAAATATCAATGGTCATGTTCCATTTCTTGCTTTTAATAATGTTAAAAAAAATGTTTAAATCAGGAAAAGACTTTATTCAAAATTTTCCCCTCAAAATATGCTTTAAATTGGCTTTCATTTTTCCACCTAAAAAAATTTAGTACATATGGTACACATTTAGGCCACATAAATTTAGTACCGTTAACCCATTTATATTGAAGGACTTATTATGCATCATCCCATTTGGCCTATAATAATTCAGTGTTAAACAAAAAGCTCGTAAATTTCAATAGACATTCCTTCTTTCTTTTCAAACTTCTACAGTTGGTCCTATGTCTCTTCATGAATAGCCCCAACTACATGCACAACAGTACAACTTTTAAGCCTCTAAAAATTGAAACAACAATCTCTATTCATAAGTAGATTGATTGGTTTAGGTTTTTTTTGAGACATATTTTTTATTATTTTTTAAAGTAGCTTCTTAGTATAAAAATTTCTTTAATTAGAAATTTTTTTGTACTAAAAAGTTGATTTAAAAATGGTAAAAAAACTGTCCCAAACGAAGCCTTAGTAAAAATGATAAAAAGCTGTCCCAAATTCTGATATCATTAAGACACTCAAATGCTCAATAAACGGCCCACGATCAAGGGATTCAACATCGGCTGTCCAGTCAAACAACTTCCAATTTATCCTTAATCTTCCTCCTATTTATTGGACATGTAACTCTTAGAAAACTATAAATAGACCCTCATTTCTCATGGATAGGGGGGAGGAAAGGGCCAAAGCAAGAAGAGAAAGAAAAGAAGGAAGAGTTCTCTTGCTATCATACTTCTGACCATCTCCTGGCCACCGATCGACACCGGACTTCCGCTCGTCGCTGGATTTCTACTCGATGCCAGACTTTAGCCCGTTTCCGAACTTTACTTGATGTCAGACTTCCGCATGTCTCTAGACTCCTACTCGACGCAGGATTTCTACCTAACGCCGGACTTCTGCCAGTAGCTGGACTTTCGTCGGACTTGTACCCGACGTCGAACTTTTGCATGTCGCCGGACTTCTGCCCATCGCTAAACTATCGTCGAACTTCCACCCGACGCTGAACTTTCACATGTCGCTGGACTTTCGTCAAACTTCTACCTGACGCCAAACTTTCGTCGAACTTCTACCCGACGCTGAACTTTTACCGATAGCTAGACTTTTGTGCATCGTCGGACTTCTACCCGATGTTGGACAGCCACCCATCGTCGAATTTCTACCCGACACTAGACTTCCGTCCGTCAACGATCCTTCCTACCTCATTCACTAAACAACAGTCTTTTTGACCATTGTTGCCTGCCGACTACAGTCCTTCCGACCTTCGTCACCTACCGACTACGGTCCTTCCAACATCCGTTGCTAGGCAACGGTCTTTATGACCTCCATCACCGGCCAACTACGGTTCTTCTGACATCTGTCAATAGACAACAGTTCTTCCGACCTCTATCGCCCGCCGACTATGGTCATTCCGGCCTTAGTCGCTTATCGATTAACACATCAACAGTGATTCTTCATGTTTCCACCATGTAACACACTATGTATAATGTATATTAGTTACATTAAGCCAAGGCACCCCCCCTATTAAGGGCCTTATTTATAATCAACTGCAAATACTAGTGGATTCATTTAAGCTAGGCCAGGTCATATGGTTTTCCCCCCTTTTCAGGGATTTTTCATTGAAAAATCTTGGTCTCTTATAAATATAACACTATCTCCTTTTATCTGTATGCGTGTTGAATCTTCGTACAAAACTAAGATATTAAAATTTATACTTCTCTACCACCACGAATATTCCAGAAAGCAACAACGAGTAACAGCCTTTGTTAAGCTAATAAAAAAAAAATTTTTTTTGAAAACAAATGTACACATCGTTTATGAAAATAATACGCATATGTTTATGCTATCTATAATCAAAGAGACAAAAGCATTGAAATAGTTCCTTTTTAATAATTTGAAGCAACACACTTCTTTTAATAATTGCATGTCTTGAAGAGTAATATGTTAGTTTTATATGTTATTTCTTTAAATATTATATTTCCCAATTTTTAATTTGGAAATTTATATACATTACTCTTAAAAGTTATTATTATTATTATTATTATATACATAATAAAAAAACTATATATTCATTCACATAATCCTAAACTATTTAAATGATAAAAAAATTTCATATTCTTTAATCTCTGCATCACCTTTCCTTTGATACACATCCTTTTGATTTCATCAATATACTTTTCAACGAGATCTCATTCTGGCTTCCTTATCTTTTCTTCCTCTAAGTTCACACACACCATGCGTTTCATGAATGTCCTTTCCTAGCAAGAACCCATCACAACTTGAGAAATTGTTATGTGCGGAGACCGAACGCAAAATGCCGCATAGAGACCAATCAGAATGCACCACATTAACGATATCGAGCTGCGATAACGAGCGAAGGGGTGACATGCGCTTTCTAATTGACCTCCGGACGACATTCAACATTCGTACAGAATAATTAATCTCACAAGTTCCTGACTTCTTCTATCATCGAGGACTTCCTCAATTTTTACATGTCATTGATCTCATCGATGCCGTCATATCCTCATTGATATTACTGGAAAACTTTCTCTTCTTATTCTTCGTGATTTTTTAGAGATACAGGAAATAACATTATCGACATAGTAACATAGTTTAGATTTAGATATCAGATATATAAATGTGATTGTTTTTAAGGATTGTGTGTGTAAATCTTCTCTTTAATTTTAATGTTTCTCTATTTTTGTTAAATTTAGGTTTTAACGTTTGGAGGGTTGGCGCTATTAATGGAGCCATAAAAAATTTTTTAATATTTATTTAAATGTTAAGTAATTTTAAAAGTCAAGCATCTCATATACCAAATCCTGAAATTCCGCTTATTTTTAAAACGGCGGTGAAAGCATTCAACTTGAAAAAACCAAAGAAAAAAAAAAAAAAAGGAAAAAAGGGGGGAAAACTCACGTGAAAGCCCACAACGAAGCAACAAAAGGAATCATCCTACATTCCTTCTCTTCAACGAGATTTTATCAATCGCTCTATTTTCACTCGAAAAAAAGTAAAAAAAAATAAACGGAAATGGTATTTCGATCTGCCCACGATTCCGATTCGAATCAGTCGGAATCGTCGCCGCCGTCGAGGAATAGCCGGCGGCGCTCGAAGCCATCTCCGTCACGGCCAGCAGGAAAAGAGAGGAGAGACAACGACCGCGAGACGAGGGAGGACTCCTGCCTGCCCCCACCACGTGGCGTCCCGTGATTGGCGCCGCACCTGGTGAAGTGCCGGGTCGCGCTCTCACGCCCAGCGTCTCTCTCTCTCTCTCTCTCATCTCTATACTCCCTTTTCAATACCGAGACAGGGCAAAAGATGCTATTCCTTCTCCTTCTCCGCCTAAAGAGCCGCTTGCGATCAGCGACAAGGGAGAAGAAGAGATCTCGCCTCCGCGATCGAATCGCGTCCAATATCCGGCCTTGACGCTCTCCTGGCCTCAGGTTTCGTGCTATCCGTTCAGTTTCTTTGCTTAATTTTGACTTACGGGGCCGGCCTTTGGGGTTTTCCCTATGCGCATCAAAACCCCTTCCTGTTTCCAGTTTCCCGCGTTAATTAGATGGATTTCTGCTTTCGGATGTCTGTTTTTGGCGGAAGATTTGTAGTTGGAGTATAAATTGGTTTGGATTTTGAAGGTTTAATTCCTTGAGGGGAGTTGGTTGTTGTAAGGAGGCTTTGGCTACTGAGGGCTGGTGCTGTTTGACGATTGCTTTTGTAAAGGATTAATTACTCTATTATTACAGTTTCTTTTTTCATAGCATGTTTATGACTAAACTTTTTGTCATGTATTTTTTCTTCTTTGCGTTTATTTTACAGGTTTTGGTCTGTGCGGTTAAACTCTCATTGGCTTGTTCATCTTCCGTTTCCATTTCCTTTTTTTTTCTTTTTAATTGTAGATGGTAAGTCCATGTTAAGGGTAGAAGTAAGCAGTGTGGGAGGAATTTGGAGTTGGGGCTATTAATTGGCATGGGAGGGGGGAAGGTATTACTAGTGCAGGATGGTGGTTTTTTATGCTTGTTTATGTGATTGATTACACGCTCCTTCGTTCGTGGTTCTTGATGTATAAGATTTTTATTGCTGAACTTTTTGACATGATTCTGAAGATAAATTTTGTCATACTAGTTTTTCTTGTGTAGTTTAACTCAATTTTGTTTTAATTATAGACGTTAGTCCATGTTGAGGGCAGCATATATTGCTCAAGTGATTCATCTTGCAGATTTGGGATTCTTCTTGCTGAGTTGCTGACGTTTTGTCGTAGTTGATTAATATGGGCATGCCTTGTCCAAAATGCTAGTGATGCAGGCAGCACTGACGTGTCTAACATGAAGGAAGAAAGTTCATTAGATGATAAGATGATAGACAAGAATTGGGCCCCAATGCGCAAGAGGAAACGTAAATTATCTGGTTTGGATGAAAGTAATAGGAAGCAGGAAGCTACAATACTTGCAGAGTCTGAAAAGAGCAACTCTTCTCTTAGAAAAAAATTGAAGGAAGGCCATGATGCTTCCTCCAAGTTAAAAGGGAATGATGGAGTAAGCTCCATCTTGTTTGTTGTGCTCTTTCTACTTTCTATTTATGCATATGGTATACTTTATCTTCTAAGTATCTTATGCAACATTCAATTATTAGCCTTGGTAATCTTTATTCAAACCATCATTTCAACTTCAATTGTTACTATTTTCTCAGAACAAAGCACACAGTGAACCATGTAAGGAAAAAAAAGGTTTATTGCTCCACTGTAGCAAAAACCAAGTTGCTTGTTCCAATGAATCAGAAAACTCTTAATATTGTTTCACCTTTCATCATGTTTGATAAATAAAAAATGCTGGCCAAATGAAAATGTAGTTATTATCAACTGGTTTTCCTTCTTTTTCCATGGCTAGTGTGACTACATTATCAACTAAAGCATGTTAAGTACTGTTTAAAGCCAAATTTTATACTAGTAGTTTTTGAAAATTTATATTAAGAAATACATCATATAGCATATGCCATATTTTATTCCTTTTCTCATTGGGTTGGGCACTCTAGAAACATGTGGTTAATCGAGCGAGCAAATATGAATATTCAAGGGATACTCATATTGCTTCACATTGGAATTGAGAGTGATTGAGAGAGGAAGTCCTATGAGAGTGGATGAGTGACAATATTTTTGTCCTTGCAAGTAGACCCATGCTTTATCAGAGTGATGGTGAAATAGATGGGGATATTATTAGTAGAATTCAAGTTGGATGGTTGAAGTGGAGGAATGTTTCGGGTTTGTTGTGTGATAGAAAGTACCAAAGGTAAGATTTTATAAGATGGTGGTGGGACCTGCAATGCTTTATGGTTCTGAATGTTGGCCTTTAAAAGAGAAGTATAATATTAAGTTAAGTGTTGCTGAGATGAGTATGCTCAGGTGGATGAGTGGATTTACTCTTAGAGATAGGATACGAAGCAAGCATATCCGTGGAAAGGTTGGAGTAGCTCCAATGACGAATAAGATTAGAGAGAGTCATCTTAGATGGTTTAGTCATGTAAAACGGCGGCCTTCTGATGACCCTATTAGGAGAATAGATGTATTAGATTTGGCCCATGTTAAGAAAGCTAGAGGTAGATAATTTGTTCAAAGTTATTATACACAAGGTCAATATGTAACTAGCGTTGTCCCCTGGTTGTTAATGTTATTTAGGATAAAGCGAAATGTCTTGTTTACCGTTTGCTTTATTTTCTTAGAGAAAACAAAATTGAAAACTTGACCTTAAGCTTTCTGGGTTCATTTTTATGATTTGATTTAATAATTTTGTCATGGTATTGTTATGAAACTATTCAGTCAGAGTTTTACTGAAAGTTAACACCCAAGAATGATTTTCTTTAACCAGTTCCTACTGCTGTTTTTGCATTTGGTGCATAATCAAACAATAGCTGTAGATTTTTCCGGTATTTTGGCTAAATATGAGACATCCGTAGTGCTTCCTTTGTGTGATCTCTTTATGTCCTTGAACCTTATCTCTTTCCTTTTTGCAGTATTATTTTGAGTGTGAAGAATGCGCAGTTGGTGGAAATTTGCTATGCTGTGATAGCTGTCCTCGGACATACCATCTCGCTTGTCTTAGTCCACCCCTGAAGGTTTTGTTCTATGCATTTATCTTTTTGCCTTCCTTAATGATTATATTGAATTATTTGATTTATTCTTTTGTCTTTTTAGTGCTGATTTTTCTCTTTTGGTGTTTTTTATTTCTGTAAGCATGCTCCGACAGGGAAGTGGCAATGCCGAAAGTGTTGTTCGCAAACAGAGGATACAACATTGATGACCATACAAAGCAGTTCAAGGCGTGCAAGGAGTAAAAGCACAATTCAGAAAGCAAAGGATATGAATGGTATCTCTAGTCATGGTAAGGCATCACATTCCAAGAAGACTTCTCTAAATATGAATAAATCAACCAGCAAAGGGGAAGATGCTTTTTCTAATGGAAGCACAGCTTTTACGAAGAAAGCGAGTTCCTGCCGCACTAATTCATCTAGCATAAAATCAAAGCCTTCTGGTGAAAGTAATTTGATGGTCGGGATATCAACAATAGAAGATAGTCAAACAAAGAAAAATGTTCTCTCTCTTACACGAAGGAATAGAAGTGAACAAAAGTCAATTCGTTCTCTTGTAAAATCGTCAAAGTTCAATGTCAGTGACAAGTTGTCCGAAGAGAGACCTGATGAATACAAAAATGAAAATCAGGACAATAAGCTTGACCATCCAGCTGCTCTATCTTCTCAGATATCAAAGAAAAATAGAAAAAAAAATCACAGGATTGACAATAATAAGAGAGCGAAATCTAATAATGTTAAACATGCTGAATATATTTCCAATGACATTTATGAGGATGGTTCTCTTTGCCCTGAATTGAATGACTCCAATGACACAAAGCATGAAACAAGACAGCTGAGGTTTCCAAGCAAAAAACAACTGGAGGTAGCTTTCACCCCGCAACTTATACTATTCTAGTGAGCAGTTCGTATCTTATAATCTCCATTAATTCTTTATTTCTCAGTTTCTTTGTCTTGAATTGTCCTAGTTATTTCCCTCTCTACCCCTCTTCCCCTCAGTGGGAGGTCTTGAATGAATCCAATGCCTGGAATTTACAATTTCTTCTGATCTTTAGCTATTGTTTCAACTAGGTATGAAAATAATTTTATATGACATTGGAAAAATATAGACAATTGCATTTATGATATCGGGACATTATTGGGATTATGTTCACTGCTGATTTGAGAAGTTTCTTGTTAATTTATGTAGCTATTTTTTCTTATGATGCTAATATATGTAATTGTTTGTTTGTGCTAATTGTGCAGACATCTCCTCTTGTAGCATCCTCTATATCTCTTGACGATGGATTTGGAGGAAGGGTTGAGAATGAAATGAATTTTAATGAGAATTTATCTGGTGAAGTTCAACAAGTAAATCAGCACAAATTTTATTGTTTATTCCTATCTTACTTTCTTACGCAAATAATTTCTTAAATTGAAGGATGTTAATTTAAATATACTTGCATTTTTTCGTCTATTATGAGTGCTGTAAATTTACATTCTTTCTTTTGTTTCAAAAGGTTGACCGCATTTTAGGGTGTCGTATTCAAAGTTGGTCTTCGCATGTTGATAAAACAAATGGAATTACCACTTCTCAAACAGAAAACAAGGCAGGCAGGCTGGAAAGTAAATTACCATCTTCTGATTTATCTCGTGAAGAAAATCAAGACCAACCTGATGAAGGCTGTGATGACAGTAGAGTCCTGGACAAGAAGAATTCAAATTTTACCCTGGATAAGAGTCATCAAGGTGTTGCAAATTCTATTACTGGAAAAATTGCGGGCGATGTCTCTGATGAGGCAAATGGAGATGTTAAGGGAAAACCATTTGAGACTGGTGAACACATGGGTAAGGCCAAAAGCATTGGGTCGTCAGTTTCACAATCTCCCATGACTAATTGTATGACTAGCGAAGTGTTTGACCTTCCTGGGGTCCCTGTTGCTGGTGATCTAATTGAAACAAGAGTTGGTAAGGATGGTTTGGAAGGGAGCATAGCTGTGAAATATCTTTATTCAGAAAGTAACAATGATCATCACACTCCAGTCTCTGACTTCCCTGTCACTTGTGAGCCACAAGATATCCATTTAATGAGCACAGGTTCTAAATCCGATTACTGTGTTGAAAATGTTATGCTGAACCAGCCAGTACCCGACTTGAGGCTTGAGAAAAATGATGCTGTTATTTATGAATTTTTTGTTAAGTGGGTAGGTAAATCAAACATACACAACAGTTGGGTTTCTGAAAACCAGTTGAAACTTTTAGCTAAGAGAAAATTGGAGAATTATAAAGCTAAGTATGGAACTGCTATCATAAATATATGTGAAGATCAATGGTGTCAGCCACAGCGTATTATTTCTTTACATGAATCTGATGCTGGACGTGAAGCCTTAGTTAAATGGAGTGGCCTCCCTTACGATGAGTGCACCTGGGAAAAGTTAGAAGACAATGTAGTTCAAAATTTTTGTTATCTTATTTCGGAATTCAAACAGTTTGAAAGCCAGGCTTTGGACAATGATGCTAGAAATGATATTGCTAAAAGAAAAATCCAAGAAGTAATTTCCTTGACAGAGCAGCCAAAAGAGCTTAAAGGAGGATTATTATTTCCACATCAGTTAGAAGCTTTAAACTGGCTTCGCAAATGTTGGCACAAGTCGAAAAATGTTATACTTGCTGATGAAATGGGACTTGGCAAAACAGTGTCTGCTTGCTCTTTCATTTCATCCTTGTATTTTGAATTTAAGGTTAAGTCACCTTGCCTTGTCTTAGTTCCGCTCTCCACAATGCCAAATTGGCTAGCAGAATTTGCATCATGGACTCCTCATTTGAATGTTGTGGAGTATCATGGCTGTGCAAAAGCAAGATCCATAATAAGACTGCATGAGTGGCATGCTATCGCTTCAGATGGGTCACATAAGAAGACTAAATCATACAAATTTAATGTTTTGCTGACCACTTATGAGATGATTCTTGCTGACTCGTTTCATCTACGTGGAGTTCCATGGGAACTTCTTGTTGTTGATGAAGGCCATCGGCTGAAAAATTCTGGAAGTAAACTTTTTAACTTGCTCAATTCATTCTCTTTCCAACAACGTGTTCTATTGACTGGAACTCCTTTACAGAATAACATTGGCGAAATGTATAATTTACTGAGCTTCTTACAGCCTGCCTCATTCCCCTCTCTCTCTGCTTTTGAAGAGAAGTTCAATGACCTTCCGACAGCTGAAAAAGTAGAAGAGTTGAAAAAGCTTGTAGCACCTCATATGCTTCGGAGGCTTAAAAAAGATGCCATGCTGAACATCCCTCCTAAAACTGAGAGGATTGTTCCTGTTGAGTTGACATCCATACAGGCCGAGTACTACCGTGCAATGCTTACCAAGAATTATCAAATATTGCGTAATATTGGCAAAGGGGTTGCTCAGCAGTCAATGCTGAACATTGTCATGCAACTACGCAAGGTTTGCAATCATCCATATCTCATTCCTGGAACCGAACCTGAAACTGGTTCTGTGGAATTCCTACAGGAGATGCGCATAAAAGCATCAGCAAAACTTACTTTGTTGCACTCTATGCTCAAAATTCTACGTAAGGATGGCCATCGTGTGCTTATTTTTTCACAGATGACCAAACTTCTTGATATACTTGAGGACTACCTAACTGTAGAATTTGGTCATGGAACATTTGAAAGAGTTGATGGGTCTGTATCAGTGACAGATCGTCAAGCAGCAATATCTCGGTTCAATAAAGATAAAACTCGTTTTGTCTTCTTACTGTCAACACGTTCTTGTGGACTTGGGATAAATTTGGCTACTGCAGATACTGTTATTATATATGATTCTGATTTTAATCCGCATGCTGATATACAGGCAATGAATAGAGCACATAGAATTGGGCAGTCAAACAGGCTACTTGTGTACAGGCTTGTAGTTCGAGCTAGTGTTGAGGAAAGAATTCTGCAGCTTGCTAAGAAGAAATTGATGCTTGATCAACTATTTGTGAACAAGTCAGGATCTCAAAAGGAAGTGGAAGACATTCTTCGGTGGGGAACAGAGGAGCTTTTTGGTGATTTTGATGGTGCAATTGGTCAAGATTCAAGAGAGAATTCTATTAGCAAAGTTGATACTAATACAAATTTAGAGCACAAGCATAGAAGAAGAATTGGTGGCTTGGGAGATGTTTACAAGGACAGGTGTACTGATGGTGGCATGAAAATTGCATGGGATGAAAGTGCAATATTAAAATTGCTAGATCGTTCTGACCTTCAAACAAATGTATCAGAGAACACTGATGGTGATTTGGATGGTGACATGCTTGGTTCAGTAAAAGTGAGCTTTAAGTTCAGCTTTACAGTTATTGCCTGTTTCATTCTTTCTGGACATTCTTCATTCATCTAATTGCAATACATTGTTTTATAATATCCATTTTATGGTCATAAGCTGTGTTTTTCTTAAGGTGCATTTAATTTACTTGGGACTTCTTTTCAGCTTTTTAATTCCAAAACTATTAATATAATTATTTGAATAAGTAGTTGTAAAAGTTGACGCCATAGCTTTCAAAATTTTCATGAATGGAATGTTGAGGATTTTAATGATGTTCTTCTAAAAAAATTCGGTTTCTATTAACTAAATTTTTTTTTACAAGTTTTATTATTTTACCTTGTTTTATTTATTTGTTTTATGGTTTTGTTATGTAGATTTATTTTGAATGTTGGTGATACAATCTTACTCGTAGTTTAGGGCAAATGGAGATCCCAGCTTAAAACAAAAACCTCTGAACTAAAATCCCCCTAGGTTAGAGCGGTTTACCTGAGAACTACAACTTTGTTAGGTTTCTTGAAAATAGTGGTTGCAATCCAGTGGTTAATGTGGCTGAAAAAAGAAAATAGCTACAATAGGTGGTCAACTGCTATTCTTGAAATTCAGGCTGAGAAGAAGGTTGTAGACAGCCTTTGGAATTGATTTTTGGGTAGAATAGGAGAGCACTGCATCTCCCCTGATCACTAACCTTCTCCCTTCCACCAGCAGCTCCATCATCAATGCCCCCTAGTTGACCTTTGTGTCTCCCAAGGTCTACAGGCACTTTATTTTCAAGATGACATCAGTGCTTCCTAACTTCAATGGGAGAAAATTCTCTCTCACCTGAACCCCCTTTATGATCAACACTACTCCCCTACATATCCCCTGGCCCGTCTCCACCTTCCTTGTATCCATCATCCCTCCATAACACCCCCTGTATCTACTAATGTCACCCCCAATAGGTCCACGACCTGGTTGGAGATGGAATTGTAGGTAACCCTACTGTCAAACAACACCACTACCTCCCTGTTTGCTATTTCTCCATTCACCTTCATGGTATGACTCAGAGTAAATCCTACCACTGAGTTCAGGGAGACCTCTGCCACATCAAAATACAGCTTGTCCTCCTCCTCACCCCCTATCTCACTCTCACCTCCCTCAGCTTATTCGTTATCACAGACAGAGAGAATCTGAAGAGTTCGATCCCTGCACCTATACCCTGGAGTATATTTCTCTTCACATCTGAAGTATAGCCCATTCACCCTCTTCTCCTGCATCTCCCTCTCCATTAGTCTTTTGAAGTTCACCCAACTTCCTCCTCTTACTGGCCTCTCCCTTTGGGTCTCACGAATGTTGCCCGATGCAGGCCCTTTGGGTACTAAGAGAGTGGTGGTCATCTGGTAAGAGCCATAAGAATTGCTGCCTCTGGCTCCCCTCTCATGGTATTTCTGATCCTTCACTAGTTGTGCCAACTCCATAGCCTCTCCCAAGTCATGAGGCCTCATGACCCTCACTATTGCCCGGATCTCTGATTTGAGTCCCTTCATGAAATTCCCCTCAATAGTCTCTGATAGTCGGTCCAATCGACTCGCCAAGTACTCAGACCTCTCACGATAATTTGCCACTAAACCCTCATGCACAAGTGCAGAGAATTGTTCATAGAAGTCCCCTCCATTGCCACTTTGGAAATATTCTAATAAGCATTCCTTGAACTCCCTCTAACTTTGTATGGGCCTCCTCATGTCTCTCCACTGGTACCAAGCCAATGCCTTCCTTTCTAAACATAAGTCAACGACTATCAACCCATTGACGACGAAATTTATCTCTTTCTTGTAGATCCATCCACGTGTATTCTCCCCTTCAAATATGGGCATCTTTAGGACTATCAAGCTTGGGATCTCCCCCATTTCCTCTTATTCCTCTATAATTTCCCCTTCCCCAAGCGTTCAATCCTCCTCAAGTTTCCCGATCCTCCCTTCCATGCTCATATCCATACTCGTATTCACTTTCTCCCCTCCTTTCAAAATCGACACCCCTCCAACCATAATCTCCCTCTTTTCCTTTCCAATCACCCCCCTTGGTTCATGGCCTCCATAACCACGCCTCTCTCCATACCTTCCACCTCTCTCCTCTATGATCTCCACATCATTTTCACTCCTATGAATTTCAAAATTTGTATTTCTCCCTATTGGTCCTCTTGCCTTCGATGCTGCCGATTGATTTTGATGTTCCAAAATCTTCTTCTCCATCTCATAAAGATCGAAAACTTTGTCTTCCATGGAAGATATTCGATCCTCCACCGTTGCTGTCATTCAGTCATTTGGCTCATTTATCCTTCAAAGCGTTCTTCCAACGCATCCACTTTCTTGGCCTCCATCAATAACCGGATTTTTGTAGACTAAAAAAATATGGATCTTGTCCCTAAAAATAGCAAAACGCCCATCTTCCTGCAATTTCACAAAAATAGCCCAAAAATATTCCCAAAATCTGCTATGATATCAATTTGATAGGAAACACTTGAAGATCTCGAATAAACCATATCAATCTTTGCAAAAAGCAGCAAGAAATCTCCTCCAAACTCCAAGGGAACTAGAAAAACTATAATTTTATTGCAATAATCAAAGATAATAGAAGGAAAATACCAAGATATAGTCGATCCTCAATTCGAGAGGAGGATCTATCTCTCCCAATCCTTAGACGCTGCTAGAACCCAAAACGTCGAACTCCAACCACAATTAAAGCTTACAATTAAACCACATAAGCCAAAATCCTCCCTAGCCCTAGCCGCCCCCTCATTCCTAATTGAATTCCCTAGTGGGCCCCACCCAAGCTTTGGGCGAGAATTCCAAGAGGGCGGACCTGCTTGGTTCGCCTCTTGTAAACTTAGGCCTGCCCCTTGCCAAGGGCCGGCTGGACCAGTCCATCATGGATCGGTCTAACATAATGTTGTTGTTCTTGAAGGCCTGGACTGAGAAGACGAGGCCTTAGACATATTAGAGAAAGAATTTTGGGAAGAAAAAAGAACAGTGTGGTTGTTCTTGAAGGTTTGGGTGGCTGTTCTTGCAGTAGAAATGAGCAGGGAGGCAGGCTGGCCGAACCTAGCAGCCGACTATTACCGTGGACAGCGAAACCGTGTACAGCAACAAGGGGAAGAAAGAGAAGGATTAGACCCTGCAGACTCTATGGCAGAACTTGTTGGCGTTTACCTGGCTGTTTGGTAGAGAAGGACTGGCGCTTCGAGGCTCCAAGAGAGGAACTAGTGGTTGAAAACTGGAGGAGGGAGGATCGGTTCTTGGATTCTTCAAGAACAGAATCGGCAGCCCGAAGAATTTGGAGGGAGGAGGAGAGAATTCTTGGAGACTCCAAGAGGGGGCCCAGAGGGCAACATTACTTAAGAAAGTATCTACTTAATTGATCAGCCAAAATCTGTCTAACCCTCAATCCCATGGCCTTTAAATAGGCAATTTTGTTATAATTTACATAAAATCCTTCCAAACTCTCAGAATGCAGAAATAATATAAGAAAATCTAAAATAATTTTATTAAAGCACTAATTAATTACTTGGAGGAGATTAACACTTGATAATCCAACTAGGCTTTTATTAATAGGCCTCTTTAGGTCCTCGTGGGCCCAAAGTTGGGTAACCTCTTTAGGTCTTCGTAGGATCTACAACGGTAATTTTAATAGTACTTCTTTGACCGTTAGCTTGATATGTATCAGTTGGTGTTTGAAACTACATTCTAAAATGTCTCAGCTTCTGCTGATGAACTAAAGCAATTCATCATTCTTTCTTCAATGCCTTAAAAGTAGCATGCATTTTTTTCCTCATATTCAGACTTTGGCATTGATATTGTTCTGTACTTTTATGGCCTTTGTGGATATAATTCATAATTCCTTTGATGTGGTCCAGGGCTGCAATATTTTGAGACCTGGGTTGGTTTGATATTTTAAAAGATGCGCTTGATTTTTTATTTTTATCACCATTATAAGATTTGTTCGCTTAAGGTTCATGTCTGTGCCTAGTTCATTCTTGCATTATCTTAAATTAAATAGAAATTCCTCTACCATCTTATGCATCTTGAAAAATGCATTATGCTTGTTTATATATTGTTGCATCAGTTCAGATTCTCGTTCTATGCTAGGAGATGTAAATTGTAAAATACATTACGTTTGTATGTATAGGTGCAAATCTATTGTTTTGTGCAATTAAAATGTGAAGCAGCAATTAGGGGTTAGTTTGTGCTATTGAAATGCTGAAATCTGATTTGTTTTCAGTTGGAAAGATTGGAGATTACAACTAGATATTTTAGTACACATGACTCGCTCAATTGTAATTTCTGGGAGTGATTGATAAATGCAGCCACACATGCATATTATAGAGGCTGATACTTTGATTCAAAATTGTGATCGCCAGGCCACAATGGAATAAAGTCAACGAATACAATATTAAATATGGGCAAATAGTTTTTAAAGCTATTCATCTCGTAACTGGATTATCTGCTACCAACAAATCAAGTCCTCTAATGGATTTTGAAACCAAATAATTACTTTTTTGTTTTATTTTGATATCTTCATAACCTAAATTTTTATTAGATTTGAATTTTAGGGGATATTACCTCTTGAGGCAGTGTTTTTTTTCACATATAGCTACATTATATTTATTAAGGGAGCAGTCCATTCCAAACAGGGGAGAGGTAAATGAGTTGATTATTATTAATATCAAGGAATGAAACCGAAGTTAACAAATGGTTTACCATTCCTGTATATCGGATTTGTATAGAAACATAGATATTAGTGGGACTCAAAATTAATGGCAATAGTTGAAATGAACTGACATTGTTTAATGTGGGGTATCCAAGGGAAAATAATTATAGAGAACAATTCTTACAACAGATCTGGAAAAAACTTAACAACTATAGCAAATTCTCAAATTTGACCTGAATTTGTTTTAGAAAATGATAATTTTATTTTCACTTATAAGAAGTAAAACGTATAAAAGATGCAAATTAAGAATGATGGGAGAATTAAATCCAAATTCAAACGGGAATACTGTAAAGTCAAATTGTTTTTTATTTTTTTTTTGCATTAACTTCTAGCTTTTTTTCCCTTTGCTTGGAATTGCCAGGAAGTTCCTTACTCGATTTTCTTGATTAGTCAAATTTGAAGTTCCTGGAATCAGATAATGGTTTGCTCGCAATCTTTGAATTTATTACTATGTCCGCTGTCTTTGTTATTCAGCTATTGGTGCATATTTTTTTTATGATCAGAACACATCAATTATTGTTTTTCTTCTTTAATATGGGCTATTTATTATTTTTCTAGTCTTTGGATTGGAGCGATGAGCAGCTAAATGGAGAACCTGGTGGAACTGTGATGACAGCTGATCTTGCTGGTGATGGTTGTGAGCCATATGAGACTAAGGAAGATAATACAAACACTGTCGCAGAGCAAAATGAATGGGACAAGCTTCTACGTGACAGGTGATAAATTGATCCTAGATACCACTAAGTTGGAACATTTGCTCTCGTGGTCGTGTACCCTCTTCCTCTTACTGTAATAAAACAGATGTAGCTTTCTATGAATTTGATGTTCAGACTTGCTTTACTCTTTTGCATGCAACGGATGGTAATGGTGGCCATGTTAATGGATAGTTACATTTGGTTTTCTCAAAGGAGACACTTCAAGGTTTCACGAGTTATTTTACTAGGCCCTTTAGTGTTTATACTTTATAAATTAATTTTACCTTCCACTTCTTAATTCTATCACTTTTTTTTTTAACCGACGTGTTCCCTCAAGTCCTGCTTCTTGCTGTGTTGGCTTGTTAACTGGCACTTTTTCTCATACCATTGGTAGGTATTTTAACCTCTTTCGTGAATGGACTGCATGATTTTTTCGGGGGAAAGCAAGTGTAACTGATATCTGTTGCCCAGTAAAAAGTAGATTCTCCTTTAATTGGTTAAATTTCTGTTGTTCTATTTTGTCAAGTGAGCTACTATTATTTATACATTTCAGTGATTAACTACTGCCCCTCGTTAATGAGGCGATGATATTAAATTTTTTTCTTCTGATATCTAGTCAAAGCAAAAGGGGAAAATATAATTTTATTTAATCTCATAAAATTCTCAACAGATGCCATGGTGCCTAAATTAGGAGTAAAGATTTGGATTAAGCTGGAGCTGAATTAAATTTGAAGGGTTGTTTTGGTATCCTTTCAGTTGGATTACATCAAGGATCAACCTTAAGCCCATATCTTTTTGCTTTAGTCGTGGATGTTTGGTTAGACATTCGCAAGAGGCTATATCCTCGTGTATGATTTTTGCTGATGATATTCTTCTTGTTGATAAACTAGAGAGGGAGTTGAAGGTAAACTTGAATTATGGAGGTCAACCTTAGAGTCTAAAGGCTTTTGTTTGAGTAGATCTAAAACTGAATATATGAAGTGTAATTTTAGTAATAATAGATCTAGTGGGGGGATTGTGACTTTGGGCAATCAAGTCATTAATAGCACATGTTTTAGATATCTTGGGTCTATTGTTCAGAGTGATGGTGAAATAGATGGGGATATTATTAGTAAACTTCAAGTTGGATGGTTGAAGTGGAGGAATGCATTAGGCTTGTTATGTGATAGAAAAGTCACTCTCAAACTTAAGGGAAAATTCTATAAGATGGTGGTGAGACCTGCAATGCTTTATGGTGCAGAATGTTGTCCATCAAAAGAGAAGCATAATATTAAGTTAAGTGTTGCAGAGTTGAGGATGCTCAGGTGGATGAGTGACTTTACTCTTAAAGACTGAATACGAAATGAGCATATACGTGAAAAGGTTGGAGTAGCTCCAGTGGAAGATAAGATTAGAGAGAATCGCCTTAGATGGTTTGGTCATATAAAACTGCCGCCTTCTGATGACCCGGTTAGGAAGGTAGATGTATTAAATTTGACTTATGTTAAGAAAGGTAGAGGTAGACCTAAAGAGACATAGTTAGAAAATATTAGAAATGACCTTTCTTTATTAGATTTAGATGAGAATTTGATCCTTAACATGACACAATGGAGAAAAAGGATTCATGTGGCCGACCACATATAGTGGGATAAAGACTTGTTGTTGTTGGTCATTTTGATATCCTTTAGAAGCTTTTTCCAAAACTTGTGCTAGAGTGTGAATCATATTGGGTGCAAGTCGGCCTCTCTACATCAGGGAGTGTCTTCAACACCAAATCTTAAGATAATAGATTATTGACTAGATGATTGACACTAGTTAATATATCTAAAACATATTTTGTAAACCCAAAATTATCATACTCCTGAGCATATCTCCATGTTATATGTGAGTTATCCACTTCATCCACCAGGGCCCCTTATTCTAGATATTTTTTGTGTCAAGCAAGTTCATATACAAGAGACACCAAAGAGTTTAGTTTACTCACTAAGGTTCCAACTTGGGAGTTGGTTGAACTTGCCTAATATTGTGAAAGCTAACCAGAGACTATGAAACCGAGAAATTGCATTTGTGAAGGGCCTAGTAAAACCCCGGATATTGTGCTGCTCCTAGAGGATTTTGAATCACTAGGTGGGTGTCAAGTTGTGGGGATACAACTATAAGTCTTGGCATGCAGTAGAGAGATTTATTTTTAATCAAATAGCTTAAGCCAACAATTGAGTAGCAATCACCAGTATATCTAAAACTTTTTTTTCAACCATGTCGATGTGAGACTGGTCCTAAAACCAAAACTACCATTCTTTGTGATGACCTGCAACGTGAGCAAACTCGATTGCTTGACAAATCATGGAGGTATCTTTGAACTTCTTCCAAAACCACCTTTCTCTATTTTATTTATTTTGTTATTTATGTAGTATGATGATAGGAAATACTTGATTTCAAGTATTCCCTAATCACTTTAGCAACAAATCTCAAGGCGAGCTGCTGTCCACAGCAGGAAATCAGCCCAAAACAGTAGAAAAAACGAGGAAAACTGCTGGAGACTAGGAGAAAACACCGGTATTTTACTAGTAGATGATGAAAATAGCAAAGATACAATTTGTTCTTCGATTCGAGAGGAAGAACGTACTCTCCAAAGTCTCCGGCGAAGCCAAGAGCCCAAAACAAAACCTAGATCTCAAAGAGAAAACTCAAATTCAAGATGCGGAGCTAATTCCCCCCCAAACTCCTAATTATACAAAATTAATCATAAAGGACAATCATAAACTTCCTAAAACGTTCAAAATTTCCCTCCTAAACTCCACGGCTCACGGCAGAGCCGTTTCCGCCCAGGCGGCTCTCTCGCGTGCGTCTCGCGTAGACGCGGACCGGTCCCTGCTGGACCGGTCCAACCGGCCCATCCTGGGCCGGTCTAACATTACCGCCCTCCCAAAGAATCACCTTGTCCTCAAGGTGAAAATCTGGAAACTGCTGTTTCGCTAT
>NW_021391528.1:190484-200505 GCF_001605985.2 Dendrobium catenatum
CCTAGATCTCAAAGAGAAAACTCAAATTCAAGATGAGGAGCTAATTCCCCCCCCAAACTCCTAATTATACAAAATTAATCATAAAGGACAATCATAAACTTCCTAAAACAGCCTTTTACGTTCAAAATTTCCCTCCTAAACTCCACAGCTCACGGCAGAGCCGTTTCCGCCCAGGCGGCTCTCTCGCGTGCGTCTCGCGTAGACGCGGACCGTTTTTTTTTTTTGAAACATCTATTCGCTCCCTTATTGTTACTTCTAAGAAATTGTTGCATTAAGGTATCTATGTGATGTTAATTGATAGATTATCGTTGTTTCTTCGAATTTCAGGTGGGAAAAATATCAACTTGAGGAAGAAGAAGCTCTTGGTCGAGGAAAACGCTTGAGAAAAGCAGTTTCTTACAGGGAAACTCTTACCTCCGTAATCAGTGAAGCCTTAAGTGAGGTAAGTATACTTTCATGATACAAAACTGACTTTATGAAAATGCATTCTTTTGTTAATTTAATGTAATCTTAAGTGTACATTTTGTCACTTTGTACTATGAAGGACCTGTAACAAGTTCCCTACATGGATGATCCTAACAAACATTTTCCTATGCAATCTTGTAGGTGTTCCTTAGAAAAGTTTAGTTACCAAAACATGTGCAAGTTTATTTCTAGGTTGTATTTTTTTGGCTGTTTTTATATCACTAGGAATTTGCTTCTCCCTATTACAGCTACATTGCTCCCATTATACTCAGTTGTTTTCCTAGAAGTCACGCTTCCTTTAAGCCGTGGTTGCCTATGATTTGGATCTTAATTTTCTCTTAAAAGAAGTTTTGATAGTTTTATCTTCAAGTTGGTTTCATATGATTTGGATCTTAATTTCCTTTTGAAAGAAGTTTTGATTGTTTTATCTCCATGATGCTTGGGTTGAACTTTGTTGTTTCTCTTTTATCGTTTTGACCCTCAAATTGCAATGTCATCAGATTATCGTTCTTTCTTAATTTTACATGAATGTCCAACCTTTCCCTTTTGGCATATCACATTTTTTAGATGTAATTAAACTTTTTTGACGGGTTTTCAATGTAAGTTGTCACTATTGAACATTGTGCTTCTTGAGTGAGTGACAAAGACAACCTATGAAGTCATGAACTTGATCTATTTGAAGTGGTTACTAAATTTAAGCTTGTTTTATTTTTCTTTAAACAGTTGCTTTGGTAATTATTTATTGATTTTTTGTTTTCCAAACTTGGGTTTTTTAGAATGTTACTGAGCAGGAACCTGAGCGAGAATACAGCCTTGCTGGCCGAGCGCTGAAAGAAAAATAGTGAGTATAATTTGCTTGCATTTGACCCTTTAGTTCGTATAAGTGGCTAATTGGTTTCCCATAAACAGCATGAAGCTCCGTACCAGACAAAAGGAACGAATTGCAAGAAGGCATACACTGGAAGTTCATTTTTTTGCTGAGAGACCCGAATCATTAAAGCAATCACCTGTTCTTGATAGCAAAGAAGGGCAATGTGCTGATTCCACTGCACATTCAGAAGATTCAAGTGAACTAGATCCTGCGACAACTCCATATGACTCTAAATATTCTCAATCATTTGATGCTAAGAACTCGAGTTATTCCACATGCAAACAGGGAAAGATCTCAAAGCTTGGTAAAAAAAGATTTCACGGCAGCCATCTTAGTCTTTCAGTTAGACCTCCTGGTCTTTCCTCTGATAGCATCCCACCAAGCAACCATTTCCAAGACAGTTGCGCAAATTGTGTTCCTTCTAGTTCATTTTTACCAGTTTTGGGGCTGTGCGCTCCAAATGCTAGTCGGATAAATTTAACATCCCGGAGGAGTTCAACAACTCAGATTTTCAATTCTTCATTTGGCCAACTGGCATCTAATCATGAGCAGCAGAAAACATCCAGTGGTGTTCGAGAGTTTTCAACTGCACCTTTTGTTAAAGGGGAACTTTTGACTGACACTAACTCTGATGGTCAAGAACCTACAGATTTGTCAATATTGTTAGATAAACCGGGAGACGGACAGCATCGTCGTCTGAAGAATATCATTCCAGACAGCTATTTTCCATTCGGCCCCGTCTGTCCTAAATCCTAATCTTGTGCTTTATTTTTTATTATAATTCCATGCGGTTTGGTTTTAATGTCCTTTGCTGTTGCTGCGTTATAGAAAAACTATAATTAAGTGTGATATGTTGTGCTTCTTCATGTGCAGCCTCTGCTTCCGACATCTGGAAGGTTTTCTTCAGATCTTAGTGAAAGTTTGGGTGCTTCTTTCTCCTCATTTAGAGAAAAAATGGGTCTTCCCAATTTCGTGTCTGATGAAGTGTCTGCTCTGAAATCTTCAATTCCATCTAGAAGTTCAAGGAAACTGCAAACAGACTTCTTACCAAAGTTGTCACTGTGCTCAAATATGAAACTTGGAAAAGATTCTGATAAAGACATGTCAACTGTACCTTTAGTGCCAAATTTTGGACAGCATTTCAATGAGACGCTTAAACAAAAACAGGTGATGCCTGAGCTACCTCCAATGCTGAACCTCGGTTTGGTGCAAACTGGACTCTCTATGCCTGAAAATCATATGAAGGTTCAGGACAACATAACGGTTAAAATTCAAAATGATGCACACAAATTTATGAAGAAGAGATTGAAATTGGATGCATGGTCAGAAGATGAACTAGATGCCTTGTGGATCGGTGTACGCAGACATGGAAAAGGTAATTGGGATGCTATACTTCAGGATCCCAAGTTGATGATTTTAAAGAAAAGATCTGTTGAAGAATTACTGTTTAAGTGGAATGAGGAGCAGTACAAGATAATCGATGGACCTATACCTCCACCCAAAAATTCCAAATCTGCAGCATTTCTTGGTCTCTCGGATGGAATGATGGCACGGGCATTGCATGGTAGCAAATTCATGAGTCTTGGGGCAGAGCTGCCCAAATTTCGGTCTCATCTTACAGATATTCAGCTGGGTTTTGGTGATATGATGCCTAGCTTTCCTTTCCTCGAGCCATCTAGTAATTTGAGAGGGGCTAGTGAAAGACTTCCTCCTCTTCCATCTTGGCTAGGTGACAAGCCTGAATCCAATTGCATTGACAAATTTTCTGTAGGACCTGTAGATAGAATTGAGAAGACCATTTTACCTTCGGGGCAACCTTTTTACCAGAGTAACTTTTCAGGTAGTTCTGGAGGTTTAGGGATGAATTTGCTAAGCGGCTGCAGTCTACAACAAACCGATTATGCCTCGGCTAGAAATAGGCATATGAAGCTGCCGTCTTTGTTGGAAAAATCATTAAGTTTATTGAGGGAAACCCAAAATATTCACTCTGATGGATCCAGCAGGGGAGACCTGCATGATGCTAAAAGGAAGCTCGCCTCAAAATCTCTTACTGAGGATGACAGTTTTCCTGGCGGTTCAAAAGAGAACAAGCTGCCACATTGGCTTCGAGAAGCTGTCAGTGCTCCAAGACCCTCAGAGGCTGCATTCCCACCTTCTATTTCAGCTATATTACATTCCTTTCGTGTTATTTATGGTGAAGATAAATTCAAAATCCCACCATTCTTAATCCCTGAACCACTCCCTTCCCTTCCTAAAGATCCAAGAAAGAGATTAAGAAAGAAACGGAAGCTGAATAGGTTTCGGCAAGCAATTCCTGAAGGTTCAAACCCTACAGGAAATGCTGATATTTATGCTTCATGCTCCATTCCTGCAACATTACCCTTAATGGGATATTCTGTTGCTTCAGCACCACAACTTACGCCATCCTCTATCAACCCAACACCTTCACCTTCATTGGCGGAGAACATCATTTCGTCGGCACCGCATATGCCATCCTCTATTCCTACAGCACCTCAACTGGTTTCATGCACAATTCCCTCACCATCATTGGTATCTTCTTCCATTTCTCTAATGCCATCCTTCACTATGTCAACGCTACCATTGATGCCATCTTCTATTTCTCTGGTTCCATCAGGAATGTTTTGCTCAATTCCTCCAATATCACCACTGATGGAATGCTCCATCCCCGCAGAACCACCCCCTAAGCCATGCACCATTCCTCTAGCACCACCATTGACATCATCCTTGCCTGGTCTCCCAATAAAAGACACTGGCTTCATCCTTCCTTCTCTGAACTTGAATTTGAATTTACCATCTTCTACGCCATATGGTGCTCAAGGATTGCAATCATGTGCGTCCCCA
Organism: Dendrobium catenatum; assembly: GCF_001605985.2. NCBI lineage: Eukaryota > Viridiplantae > Streptophyta > Magnoliopsida > Asparagales > Orchidaceae > Dendrobium > Dendrobium catenatum. The sequence continues at coordinate 194,683 of NW_021391528.1, forward strand.
TCACTTTGTCCTGAAGGGTTTTGGTCTGCTTCTTGCATGGATCATGCACTGTCAATCTCATCAATATCTGACATGCCTAGCACCAGCTATCACAATATTGAATGCACTGGACCTGGATCAAAGAATCCTGAAAATTCTCATCAGATTGGCTTGGATTCTACTGGGGACTTCAAATACATCCATATGAAACAGAAGGCAAATTTAAGCTCACATTTAGGCTGCCAGGGAAAACTGAATGTTGAACAAGTTGATCGTACAGAGAGTGGAGCATCGAGCAAGAACAAGTTAGAGTCACCTCTTGCTAACGGCATAAATAATGTACTGGAGAGTTCATCAAAAACATTCGTTGCAGATGATCAAAGAAGCGACCAAGAATCTTAAACTTCTTTCCTTCGTTTTTTAAAGCAAAATTACTTCCCTAAGTTTTTGCTCCTAACTTTCAAAATGATAGATATCTCATTTTTATCGTTAGCATTATTACTTTGTGTAAGGAGTGCAAATGATTGGAGACATCTAATTGTAAAGTTCCAAGGTTAGAAATATAATGTTACGAATTTTTATGTTTGTTCCATATTCTTGATCCCCACAGCTTGAGCTTTGGTGATGCGGACAATTATTTTGTACTATTTTTTTTCATTGTAACACAATTCTTCTGCTCCTGATATGAAATTCTGTTTCACTAAAATTTTTTGGTTACTTTTTGACTGTTGGTTTTCTAAGTAGTTCCCTTAACTAAGGAGTTATTTGCCTGTGATTTTCACTCTGTTGAAATTGCTGATACTAAGTTCTTCTATGATCTTTCTAAGCGGTTTCTTTGCTTAATGACTGAGGTGATTAATTTATCAAATAGTTTACCATCTAAACCGAGATTAAATAGGAAATTCTATGCTTTTTTACTTCGTATTATGTAGCTTGTCAGTAACACTTTATGCTGTTATAAGTTAGTTTAGTACTTGTTTATCCCCTTTTACTTCAAGCTATATGATGCTTTTTATAATTATTCTCTGACCAACTGTTTACTTGTTTCTCCGTCAAATTTATATTCATCACATTTTTTGAGTAATAATAACTCATTTTGTATTCGATGGAGCAGAAGGAAAATTTTATTTGTGTGAAAGGATGTCTCAGACAGCTATTATTATTTTTTTATTAATTGGTGTATCATTGTCTCATTTACCTGTACTTTTAATTGCTTACCCAGGAAGATTACGTCATTGAGCAGCATTTTCCCCTGCTGCTTGGTTTCCTTTCATAAGTGAACTTTGTAGCCTGGAGATGCTTTGGTCTACAGGGCAGGCAGGTACGAGAGTATTTTCTCAATACATTCTCTGAACTTATTCAAACGTTGGAAGGCTGACAAAGATGTATGGTATTAATCCTACCCTTGTTTATGTTTCTGATCCGCTTGAACTATCAATTTCAACTACGTTTCGTGTGTTGGAAATATTAGTTAGGCCCTTAAATTTCTTGTAAAAGAAAATGGTTTTTTTATATCTATGAAATTCATCTGTAGTACCACTTTTCTCTTTATGTTGACTGCTGGTATTATTTGCTTGGACCTACTAATTTTATCATCTTGTCATCTAGCTTATTAAATCAGTCCAAATGCCCAGTTAGATTAAAAACACCAAGACATCACATCAATTGTTTTTATTTAGGTTAAGTTTGGAATTGTCGTCTCTATTTCCTTAAGAGTGGATGATACATTTACTTGTTTCATGCAACTCTTCTGACAAGTTTTATGTGAATCTATGTGGGAGAACAGTAGGGTGTTACTCGATCCCGCCTTTGTACCCAAATAATTATTAGATCTACCTGTATTCTTCGCAATTCCACCTACTCTCTCCGCTATGGTTCCTTCTTAAGTACGTGTTCTCCCTTCTTTGTTGCAATCCGTTACCCACCTTTACATCAATTGGGCATGGAGCCTACCAATCAACTAAGTCTTCATCTTCCTCGCAGACCATTGTGGCTTCCTGGTTTGGCTTCATTGTGCTGCACTTTCCAATCTATGATCTCACCTGTGATCCTATCCTTCTTGTTTGAGATTCCCACGACTTTGTTGCAAAGCTCCATGTATTGCTTAGAGTTGCAATGAAACCCACGACACCCCTAGCACAATATTTTTATATTCTCTTAAGCATGAACTTAGAGTCCCCATCGCATCCACAACTTCACCCTGGCAACCTTTGTCTATGCATCCCCCTCACCAATGGGACCCCACTGCAACACCTACGGATTCCATTATTGTCAAATACACAATATAATGCATCTCCCTTTGCACCACTGTTTCTACATTGCATGTGAGTTTGTGATTTTGCCAACTTTTACCATCAACAATATTTTCCATTTGCCTCTCCCATCACATTGACCCTTGTCGAGCAACAACCCCCACTGCTTGCCAACCTGTGTTGTAGCTTGATTGTGTTTATATGATTGACATATTTCACTTACTTGAACCTCGCCCTGTTCACTAGATCCCACCTTTATGATCCCATAAATGTCAGCTTCATTGCCAACAAACTATAATCACTCATGTTGAAGCCTTTCCTTTCCATGATAACTATTTTATATACATTTCTTGAGTTTCACACTTGCAAATACGATTGATCGAATAATTATCGTGGCTTTTTTCTCTTGAATGTTTTTGAATTTATTGATTACTTTTATTCTGAAGTATCAAATGTCAAGAATGTTATTGTTAAGAGGATGCTCTAAACATATAAAAAGAGCATGCATATTAATGTAGTGGATTGGATGAAGAAATTGACCCAGTAAAAGGGATACAAAACCAGGGAACCAACACAAGCTTGAAAGCTCAAAATATCATATATTCTTCATTAATGCCTCATCCTACTATAATTGTAATATATATAAGCTAGCCATAGAAACTTTTAGAAAATATATGACAAATTAGATAAATTATTCCTAAGGTATGCTATAACTATGATATTCCACATCATACTCTCCTTGCTTCAGAACAGCTCGACTCTATCGAGGCACATTATCAGGAGGAAGGTATATGTAGACATCAAAATCAGATCCCTAGATCAAAGATTTTGCTTCTTTTGATTTCAAACTCAGATGACACCCCCATAAGTTGTTTAGCCATCAAATTGATTGCTACCTTCATATAAACATCCTCCTCAAGCTTCATTCCATCTTTATTGAATTGACTGGTGTCGAAAAACTTATACATTGTGTTGTTGATTTCAATGGAACTACATCCAGACAGCTTTGCAATCTCTTTCCTGCTCATCATCTCTCTGACCTTTCCAACCACAGTCCATCTTTTGATCTCGAACCAGCAGATTTGAAAGCAAAACATAATTTTCACTATTGTCAGGATCCAAATCAAGAAGCGTTTGAACAACATGCTTCCCTAATTGGATATTCCCATGAATTCTGCAAGCGGTTAGTAGGGTCCTCCAAATAACAGCATGAGCTCTCAAGCCTCTCATAGGAATTGTTTTGATAAACTCTTGAGCTTCATCCAATAGCCCGACTCGACCAAGAAGATCCATCATGTAACTATAGTGCTATATCTTTGGCTGAAGGCCAATATCTCTCTCCATCGCAATGAAATACCTTCTTCTATCCTCAACAAACCCTTGATGAAAACAAGCACATAGAAGTGTTAAGGAAGTGACACTGACAGGCTTGAAATTCTCTTTTATTATGGAATCAAAAGCCTCAAATTCCATTTCTCGTCTCCCATTCATTGCCAATCCTGATATCAAAACATTGCAGGAAAGCGCACTCTTTACTCTTAATTCTCTAAAGTCTTTTATGGATTCTTCCTCAACGGTTGAATATAGGCGCCGATTTCACGTGGTCGGGCGTGGGATCACAGGTGCAAAGCGGGAGTGAGAGCGAAAGTGCAGTCTGGATGGACACAGGAGTGGGTTTGGGATCGTAGGAGCTGGAGCTGGAGTGGAGTGGTGTTGGGGCCGAAATCGCACTGGAGCGGATTGGGATCGTGGGCTTGGTTGCGAGACAAAGCAGAGGTGGAATAGCGCTAGAGGAAATTGTGATCGCGGGAGGAATTAGAGGCAGAATTGGGGTCAGCGGAGGTTGAGGAGTTAGAGGCGGAGAGGGTTGCAAGCGGGCTCGGTCCGATCGAGTGGAGTGCGGGCAGGGCCTCAGATTCGGAAGAATAGGCCTGGTTTGTGTGGGAGCGGAGGAAGTTGCAAGAGTAAGAGGAGGCGAAACCGTGCAATCTCAAGCTAGATCTGATCGGGTTGTAGACAAAACAGTAGTGAGAGGTGGAAGCGGGGTCGAGTGCAGCATCACAAGCAATTGCTCCTAAGAGTAAGAACATCAATAAAAGTAAAAACTGTTAAAATCCAAAAATATTTATTCAGTCTATTCTTCCTATTAGCAGCTTACATATATATTTGGTAATAGAAACTTCTAGAAAGGCGTAGAAGATGGCTATTAAATGATAAACTATTCCTAAGGTACATTTTAGATAAGATGCTCTTCATCATACTCCTCTAGTCTAAAGAAACTAGAGCACGGGTGTTGACCTCATTTTTGTATGAGGTCATTGGGGATCCACCCAGACTCCAGATCGATCCTGACCCTACATCAATCTAGACTCTAGATCCTAGGATCTACTTTGATCCTAGGATTCTCCCAAATCAATCTAAACCCTAGGATTCTCTTAGATCTAGACCTTAGGATCTATTCTAGATCCTAGGATCCTTCTAGAATCTAATTTTAAAATCTATTTTAGGTCCTAAGATTCTTCTAGACTCCAGACCTTAGGATCTACTTTAGACCCTAGGAATTTTCTAGACTTCAAACCTTAGGATCTATTCTAGACCCTAAGATTCTCCTAGATCCAGACCCTATGATCTTCTCATGCCTTAGGAGCTACCTAGACCTTAGATCAATCCAGACCTTGAGATTAATTTAGATCTCAGATCAATTCAAACTTCAAACCAATCCTAACCTTAAGCCAACCCAGATCTCAATTCAAATCAAACCTCAATTAAAATCCAGACTCTAGTCCAGTTCAAGATCTTAATATCCAGTTCAAACCTTGATCTTGTTTCTGATCAAACTTCAACCTTATCCAATCAATTCTGATCCTCCAAATGATCATAAATGATTTAGATAACTCAAACTTAATCAATTAAACTCAGAATCTAGATCAAATCCAAAATCTAGACTCAAATCATAAGTCTAAAGGCCCTATCCTAAAGATCATTTTTAGAGATTTTTCAAACACTTCAAAACCCAGTCAAATGACTTCTGATTCAATGTCTGACAGTTGCATATTGATGGGATATGTCTCTAGAGGCAACCCTCCAAATTTGAACCCATTCTGAGGTCTCTAACCCCAGAATCTAAATCAAAATCCAAAGGCTGTAAAACCTTTAAATATTTACAGCCTATGCCACTGGACTTGTCACTTGGTGAATTTTGACCCTAGAGCTTATACCAGAGCCTCTAGTCACTTCCAGACCCTTAATTATGACTCATTGAAAATTAAATTGCATTTTGGTTGACCCACTTTGACCCCCAGTTGACCAGGGGTCAAAATGACCAAAATACCCCTTAAGGACTCAAACATTGATTTCAAACCAAACGACCTCCGAATTGCTTGGAACCACTTCCAGCAAGTTTCAAATATCAAATCAAACCTGTTCAACCCAAACCCAGACCCTGGGTCAACCTGGTTGACCAAGTCAACCTAGGTTGACCAAACAGGCCCTTAAGGGTCAAAATGGGAATTTTGACTGAATTGACCTCCCCAGACCTCGAGACCACCTCCGATGGTCTCCAAATATCATTTCAAATTGATTAAACCCATTT